>NW_027108122.1:2939348-2981756 GCF_000696795.3 Halyomorpha halys
TATATATATATATAGAGAGAGAGAGAGAGAGAGAGAAATGCTTTATTTATCCATGCTGCCCAAATACATCGGGTTGTTACATTACACAGCATACTAAGCAATCTGTGATCGGACATATATAAATTACATATATTTACATGATATAATAACAAAGAAAGAACATTTTCTTCCCCACAGTTTCTTTTTACAATCAATTCCAATCTTCACAATAAATACAAATATTTCAATTTATTCCTTTTTTTGTTTTCCTTTCTTGTCCCTTCCTTTTCATCATTTCACAATTTTTATTTCATTTGATCGACAAATTCAGTCTCCCGAATTCACCCTCTCAGATCCTCTCCAGTGACCCGTTAAACGAATTCACTATTAGACAGCAATGTGAGATCAAACCAGAGAAATAATGAACACAGCAGTGGATCAGTTTACAGAAAAACAAACAAATAAATACATTTTACCAAAACAAAACTAATACATGTATGTTCCTGTACAGATGTAAAGGAAAATATAATAAAAAGTTGGTTATAAGAAATACTTGAATGGATAAAAAAGCTTTAAAAAAAATAAAAATAAAAATAATAATAATAATAAAATAATTTAATAGTTGTTCTGCAAAAAAATCTTTTAATTAATATGAGTCAAGATTTGCTAGAATGCGCATTTTGGAAAGATATAATTAAAAAAGAATTTGAATTTTTAAAGTACCATCAGGGAACATTGAATTTATGACGGAAGTTATGTGGAAAAAGAATCCCACTTCGACTTTGTTGAATGTCATGTAACAACTTGGGTAACATAAACCTCTCTTTTCTCAGGTCGGCAATCTATCGGTCTTAGGTGTTAGTAGATCAGCTGGAGAAAGATAAAGTAAGAGATATCGCCTTTCGATGGTCAGTTGCCAGCTGCAGGAAGTTCTAGCCAGCTGCGCGTGGTCTTTGATCTTCCGCAGGATTTAGGTGTAACTTCAAGCACCGATGTGGGTGTTGGAAGGTAAACAGGTCAAAAACCTATGAGATGCGATGAATTCATCAGTATCCCGCTTAAGTGAGCTTACATATTAACCGAAGTTAGAAAAAAAATGAAGTGCTGAAAAACAACTGACTTGTAGACTTCTATTAAAACTAATTGTTTTAAAAAGATAGTGGCGAACAGTTTAAAAATCTATGAGATGCGATTAATTCACTAGTATCCCTCTTGACCGGATCTTATGATTAACCGGAGGTAAAAAGAAAAAAAATTGATAAAACAAAACAATATAAGTGACACGGGGACTTCAATTAAAACAAATTGTTTTAAAAATATTGTCATAAATAGGTGAATAATCTGCGATAAACTCATCAAAATCCTGTTTAACCGGTTCTTCTGTTTAATCAAAGGAAAAAAGAATATTAATTCTGTAGAAAAAAAAACAACTGATTTTTAAAAATCTATCGGATGTAATATTCTCGAATTTACAATATTTTTTTGCTAATTTAATATTTTGTTAACTTGTTTATTGTACTTTTTTTTTTTTTTTTAATTTAGTAAACCGTCTTATGTACCCTTTTAATAGCTCAAACTATATATGGTAAATTATGTGGTAACGGAAGTATTAAAGCAAATGTAATAATTATTTGTAAGAAAGATACAATCAGAAGACTTGTAAGAGACATAAGTAATTTTACAATACTAAATATTTTTGTAAATAATATCTGAACCGTCTTTTTAATTTTTACTCCATCTTTATACATTCATCAAGTAAATGAAAAATGTTTTCCTCGTGGCTTCAGAAAAGGAAATAATAATACATGCGGTGAGATACTTCTGTTTTCTTTTATCATCATTTTTACTACAATGCCTTTTTGATATTTCGTACATTCTTTTCGGAGTACATTTTCATAGTACAGCATATCAAATAAAATTTCCAAGTTTCTTTTTGTTGACCTGTGTTATTAATAGCTCATTGAATTCTTAGGATCTTGGATCCTTTAAAGTTTTCACTAATAGACTGTTACACAAGTTGAGCTCCACGTGGCTGAGGCATGAGTGATCCTATTAGCGTAGTGGAACTACTAATTGAACACTCAAGATAATTTCTAAGTTTAAAATTGTCTGACGTGGCCCTGTTACAAGATATCTGGCAGTTATTTTTTCCTGAAAGGTCTATTTCACTAGAGAATTGCTTAGAATGAAAACAAAAACCGAAAGTTGAATATACCTTATAATTAGTGCTATAGAATTTAAATTAGTACGTGGTAATAAATATATCTTAAGATATTCTGAATATTATGAAATAGGAATCAATGAAAGCGCGAAAGAAAAAGTAATTTATTAATACGTAGAATTAAAAATACTTTGTTAGTAAATAAATACAGATAACTGTTAATTTTGGTGATTTCAACTGTTACTGTTAATTTTTTTATGTTTACTTCAAACCCAAATTTTTGTTTCTAAGAATAAATCTTGGCCTCAATCTAACGAAAAAGGATGGTATTTTGTTTTTTATTTTATTTTGTATGTATTTATTTTTATATAATAGATACTTGTGTGAATGTGAACCACGAGAGTACTTTATTACCCTTCCTCATCCCAAGTAATTGCACTATATCTTTCAGAAATAGTTTAGGATTAAAATATAAATATATTTTGATCCTTATATCTCACTTTTTTTTTTTAATTCGCTTGTTATTAAAGATGCTAAGGAAATGATTTTTTAAATATGCCTAAATTAACTGCCTGAGCTTAGTAGCCTGCGGTAGGAAACAAATTTAAACATTTGAAAAAATCAATTGTAAGTTATGACAGTAAAATATAGGGTTGAGTGAAATGTTCCAAAAAAAAAAAAAATAAAATAATAATATTTGGATGTAGACATTTTTTTCAGTGTTCCGTACAATTTAAATTTTCAATAATAGGATTTACAATTTATATCTAACCTATCTAACTTAACGTTACAATCTGAATATTTTACTGTCACACTGTGTAACTGTCTTTGATATCTTTGAATGCTTCCAACTAGGAAAGAGAGGATGTGCTATTCCAGTATTTGGCAACCTTTTTTAGTTAGAGTGAGGTCGAAATTTATTCTCAGCTGCAAAATAAGATTCCAGTTGTAGTTTTAACTGATTTTATTAAAACTAACAATTTCGTTTATCTGACGACGATAGATACGGTTTTTTGACAGTTGATTCTTTATATAGGTTATTTTCTGAAAAATTAATACATATGAATAAAATAATACTCCGAGATAAAAAAAAAAAAAAAACTTTTTTTTTATCTCTAAGCTTTAGAATAAATAAATGGAAAAATACTGGTATTTACAGAGCACACAATAGCCTCCATTGTCGGAGCAATTATATAATAGGAGAAATATGCTGAAAAGAACGGGAGTGGGGGAGGACAGAAACTGCTAATCTTCTCGTTCAGAAAAAAAAATATCAGAAAAGGTTGAATGTGTCAAAAGTAATATTAGACATTTGGGTAAAACGGAGGACAGAACGAATTATCGTCCCTTTTGTTGCCACTCGACACTGCCACTCTATCCTAACCGCTGCCGTTTTAAACTGCTCCTTTGTAAGCTTAAGTTGTACCCTCAAGGTGTGCTACCTAGGCCCTACACCTTTTTAAATGCTTTTATGGCACTAATAATTAATCTTTATAATTAAAAAAAAAAGTTGGCATTTGAAAATCATTAAAATTACCCTTACAACCGAGAACAATTTATAAAAAATTAACCTTCCACTAATCGAAGTCCACTTTTTATAATACATTTTACAAGCTTTTAGGATATTCTCTAATGGCTCTAATGGTTTTGATTAAACTCGCTAAATCAATGCAAAATTAGGTGCTAGAATGAGATATTATGTATACGAATATTTAAATCCGGATTAAAAAAAAAAAAAAATGATTTCCTATAAAGTACCATAAATTTTGTTTATAGGAAATAATTAACAATTTCACGTTTTTACTTGTTATGCCAAATGGTTAAATATAAAGAAGGATTTGATAATTACATAAAGAGATATAAGGAAAAATATTTTTTCCAGGTTAAATACACGTTTCCGAAAATAAGAGTAGTAATGTAAACCTATTATATACCATTGGAAAGCTAAATATATAAAATAAAAATCATATGTAACATAAAAAGTAGTAGAATGTAATGGGGAATGATTAAAAAATAATCGCTATTCTGATTAATGTTTATCTGTCTGAATAGTTAGTTTTTGTTAATTTCACATAATTTATTAGTGAGATAACTAAATTTAGAGATAACTAAATCCCTAAAATCATTTTTAGTATTTTTAATATTGATTGGATAACTATGAATTTAGAATTAAATAAATGGTTAAAAGGTGAAAGTAAATTTTGGTGAGCTGTTTAATGATTATATTTATTTCTTACTTTTGAAAAAGTACAAAACAAAAACAATATAATATTTTTCTTTGTTAAATATCAATATTCTTTTGTTAATCATTGGAAAATTTAATGGAATGTTACAACTCATCTTAAGTTGTCTTGGATTAACTTGCAATTCTCAGACAAGATCAGAAAGGAAAAGAGAAAAGAAAGGAAACTGCACCTCGATTCTGACAATTTCGACACTTACAAGACAAGCGGTCTAAACTTCCAATCCATTACAAAATACTGATCTAAATGCCTGTAGTAATGCCAATCTGGACATGCGGAGTAGAGCTTTGGGGCTCCACTAAACCTTCGAATTACTCTCGTATTCAATCCTCACAATTCTAAATCATTTATAATATCCTCAATGCTCCTTCCTTTGTCACAACTAAAATCGTCCATAAAGATCTTAATGTTCCATATGTAACCGATCTAGCCCGAACCAGATATCAATCCTGGTTCATAATAATTCATTATAAACTCCCTAACTACCCAAACACTCTATTATCTAACATGGCTTCCTCTTCTATTCCTTATAATCCTATGAACTTTGTAAATAAGATGGCCTCGAGACCTTCTGATGTAGAAATGTTATTAGAGTGCTACCAATGGGTAGTTTCTCTACAAGCCTGTATCATACCATTGTAATCTAGCATTAAATTTACGAGATGTATTTTTACATAAATACAGTTGTAAATGTCAACAAACAAATAAATAAAAAAGTTTTCTTAAATCTTTTAATCGAGTAATATACCAGGGAGAGAAGGGATTGAGACCGAACCAAATAAATTAATATTATAAACGATAACCAAGTAATAAAACCTAGTAAAATGTAAAATTAACTAGTGAATATTATTGAATGAATAAGAAAGTCGCTTCATTTACTTCAGTTTTTCTATTATGGAAGGAACATTTATTTTCATCGAACCTTGCCAGTACTTGCTAACCCGGACAATCCCTGTATCCTGTGGTTCTTGGACTCCAGATGGTTCCTTATAAATTGCCACCCATGGCGAACTTCGAAAAGTGCTCTCGGCAGTGCGGTGGGCCAAGAAACCACAAGGCACCGACCAAGTTTTGCCATGGTGCCGCGCCGTGAACAATTGTTTGCACAAGACGACGAAATAAAGGGTTGCCATTGCCTATAGTCCTCAACCCCTCCGTGTATTTAAATCTGAATGAGCTTACAAATACAGGGGGCGCTGTGGGAAACAGCTGCTACTGCCACGGCATAACATCGGTGTCCTGTCAAAGGGATATTTGATCATTATGTCATTCTGCTGAAGGGTTCACAATATATTTTTATTTTTTACAAGTAGGCATCATTTGAGCTTCTGACTATGTTAAAGTCATATCGTCTGTCGATAGGCTGTATTTTCGGAAATAATAGTCAGAATTCAGTGATGTTCTTATTGTTTTGCAGGGAATCTCTTCGCCATTCGAATAACATTATTAAAATATTCGAAAGAATATTGGACCTATTTAAACATATTTAATTAGGAATTTTATAAGGAGATATAAAACAAAACCTTTGAATAGTTTTTCTTCATTTGAACAATTTTTCGCCCTTATAATAGCATCGAGCCGAATTGGTGTTTATATGGGTTCGAAAAGGAGATATTCAGCTTTCCAACGGTTGTAGGAACATAGGCTATGGATAAAGTACAGAGTAGCCATGAACCATTATATGAACAATAGACATATACACGGGTGATAAAAGAATTTTGAAATGAAATTGCTAATTTTCAATTCCTTTGACAAATGATATTGAAGGGTTTTAGACAATGCTAAAAACGAATATGATTCTCTTTTTCGTGGAGAAAATGCTTACTTGAAACCTATTTAGGTTTTCATATTTTTTTTGTGAATGTAAAATCATCTAATACATTCTAGTAACATTCTTTAAAAAGAAACACATGTGTTGGTTTACAATAGCTTGAAAATAATGTATACGTTTTGAACTACTCAAAGATAAAGTTCAGGCATTATTTGTAACCCGATAAATTGGGAATTTAAGTAGGTTTAACCTTTTCATGATCATATCGAACATTTTGAAAAATAGCATGTAAATCGGTCCAGCAGTTTAAATTGTAGGAAAAACATTTGAGCCATTCCCTTTTAATATATAGATCTGCATTTAATTAACTTCAACTGAAGTTTTAAGTTCCACGATATAGTTTTTATTACTATAATAACGATACCATACCATTTTGTACTTGAAGAAGATTAGAACACCTTGAAGTTGTAGCTGTAAAAAATATTATAATAATTAAGAATAAAAATTTCTAATATAGCGATCTAGTAGTTGTTAATAAATATTTATGAATCTTACACTGTTAATACACAGATATAGAGAGTAAGTTGCGGGGGGTATCGCCACTGAAGCTCAAAGGCCCTAAAAGACTACTACTACATTGACAAACAGAGCGGAGGGGTTCCACTTTGAACCTCCATTTTGGTAGGGCGTACCCTTTTAGGGATCCTTTGTCCAAGGAGGGCCCTATAATTCCATTGACGCCTTGTTCCCGGCACCGGTTCACAACTACTACACCCACGATAGCTCCAAATGTTTGCTTGTCGTAGCCAAACATAGCCTGCATTCCCCTTTGTTCTTCTTCTCCTTTGTCAAACATTGTTTTATTGCTGTTGTTACGATATTCATGTTTCGTTTAATGCATAACATATTGTATCTTGCCACATGATAATAATAACAACGTTACTTGGAGCACTGTTGTATTAACTACAGATTGTATTTGATTTCGTCCAACCCGGACACAACCAATACATATTAATTATACGGGTAAAATACAAACATAGTGTTTTTTCTTTAAAAAAAGGTTTAAAAATCAATGGTCTTAGTATTAATTTACTGAAGAGTTGTTTGGCCCACCTTGAAATTTAAATTTTATGTAAACATATGCAAATAACAACAACAAAACAAGACTTCTAATATATAGAAATGAATATCTGTTTGTTCCTACTTGCTGCCATACCAATCATTTGATTATCATGGGGTATTTGCTAAATGTTCAGGATTATCCTAGGAAGGTTATAGGCATTAAAAAAAAATGTCACTAACAAAAATATCCTTTTTTTTGGCGCGTAGCTAAAAAAGTATGCATATTTTTCATGGTTATTATATGTCAATCTATTTGTCTCTTTTTGAAGAATTAGAAAAAAAATCTATTAAATGATTTATTTAAAAAAAATAAAGTTAATACAACCTGTTTCTTGTGTAATATAATGTGTAGTGTGGAAATAACTGAACATATTAATTTATTTCAAAGATTCAGTTAATCTATATATTCAATCAATCTATCGACATCCCTAAATCTATCAGTTGCGAAACACTACCGGATCTTTTGTTATATAAGTACAATTAGCAAAATATCGAATCCTAAGATTTATTTTTTGTTCTTTTACTTCAAATAATTATTATTTGTAGTTTCTCTCTGGGTTGGACGCAGTAGCCAATTTAGTTCTTAGTGGACAAAATCAATTACACCCAGGTAGGAGGCACAAAGTCAATAAGCAGTGACCAGCATTGCAACATTCCTTACATGACTTTATTAATTCAGCATGTGAGAACGTTGCCTGAATTTGGACATACTTGATCATATTTTGTTCCATACAAGGCAATTCTCAAATTATTATCGTTTGATTCATAAACATACAGCAGAAATATTTTGATAACAAAAACTTGATAAATTAAAGATACAAAACACAACAGTGTTTCTCACAACCCACAAACGACTTCATTTGTAGTTGCCTGTCGTCTACACAAGTACCCTAATAACGGTGTATTGTATTGTATTTGACTGGATGAAAAAAAAAAAATGTTGACAAAACCATCAACAAACCTCATTCTGATTAACATCCATTATTTATGATGATAATCAAGTATTGGAAGATTCACTCCTTTCTTAAACTTATGCGGTGCCATTCATTAGTTTTTATGTTTTCATTTATAATAATAAATATGAAAGAAAGTAGAGGACCTGCACCCATTACCACAAGCAAGTTACACCATCAAGACAGTGAGCTCCAATAAAACCTTATTCCTCTAAATTAAATCTAACACAATCCTCCCATCTACGTTGCGGTCTTCCTCCACAAGGCGGATCCTTCAATTTGATGGCCGTTGCTCTATTTCTTTAATCGTATTTTCTGAGTTTATGTCCTGTTTTTTACATTGAGTATCCTTCTAATTTCTCCAGTTACCACAGAAAACCAAAAATTATGAATGTCTTGTGAAATCTCATTTTTAGATTAACAGTATATAGGACGTGAACTGAACTAATTGTCTGATACCAGATACTCAATAACTAAATAATACGGAGATTTTTGCGTAATTCCCCTCATATCAGAATCAGCGAATTTTTTATCATGTTTTATTTCTTTTATCCGGCTTTTATGCTCTACAAGCTTTCATCAACGTTCAAGACAATACCTTACCTTCGATAACAGTGTGAAACCATTTTATTTTATGTATTTATTTTCTCGTTAATTTTCCAAATAATAATTAATTTCTTTTACTCTGTAGTGTATCTACTTGCAAGTACATCTCATTAAAAAAAAATCATAATAATAATAAAATTTTAGTTCTTAGAGTATGTTGAGTCTCTCCTTCTTTCCGAGAAGTTTAGATTTGATAGTTACTTGGTTGTAAAATTTTTATGATGATGTAAAGATATTGCATACTCATAAAACTCTACTATATAAAGTGATTCTAATACATATAGTGAATAAAAATACATATAATTATAGAAATTTGAAGATTAAAATTTTTAAAGCAAGATCCAAACTGCAATGAAAACAAAATCATATATTAGTAATTCCAGATACACAATAATACGTACACATTAAAAGATACTGAGAATATTGAATGACAAAGGAAATCCTAAATTTAGATACGCCATGAAGAGTCGCATGATATAGTATTGTTCCTCAAATGGTTTTTAAACCTAATTTCCTGGTCATGGATCTGTGGGATAAAACAAAGGTTGAATGGTAGAACGGTGTGATTGCTCAAAGAAGGAATGAAACGATCCAAATGATCATATCTGTTCTAGACGTCCATATACTAAAGGTCAAAAGTTCAAATTTAGTAATTATTGGTGAAACATATCCCTTCCTTAGCGAATAGTATTATGAATCCTGAATAGGTTTTTACTTCGATAGTGTCATAAGAGACCAGCAAGTGGGATTCAGTAGGAGGGGAGCGTTAGATTGAATCTTCATCCATAAGTAGACATTCGATGAGTGGAAAATCAAGATGTTCATGCACCATTTGTTATTGTCAGTGAATAATGATCCTTTCTTGTATCCCAAACCCTCCACATCCTTGAAGAATGGTGCCATAACTGGAGGATTAAAATGAATTCCAATAAAACCCACCAAATCACATTTACCCTTCGTCGTACTTAGGACTACATGGGGGCAAATAACTGACATAGAATCCTCATACAAGACTGAAATTACAAGAAAATGCTCGTCGATTCCGACTATTACAACATTCTCCGGACAAACGGTCTAAACGTTTAATCCATTACAAAACACAGATCAACGTGTCTATAATAAGGCCTATCTGGGAATGCGGAGTTAAGCTGTGATGTTCCACTAAACCATCAAATTCCTCCCTTATCCAATCTTTACAGTTAAAAATCCTTAATGCTCATTTGTTACAAGTCATTAATTACAATTTATCCATCAGGACCTCAATGTTCCATGTATTGCCGAATTGGCCAGAACCAGATACAATATAAACTTCCCAACCATCCAGACCAACCCTTCATTACCTAATAAACCTCTGAGACGTCTGAAAAGAATATGGCCTCGAGATATTCTCCTCTAGAACTGTTATTGAAGTTCTATCAATGATCAGATTCTCCACGTGTTTGTATCATGTCAATTTTGCTTGTTGTATATATTTTTAAACGGTTGTAAAAAAAAAAAAAAAAAAGGTATTCGCCTTCTGCGGCTTTTTTCAGGAAATATTGGACCAATTTTAATTTAAACATGATATCAAAGTGATGGATTAAAACTCTACATTGCCGGCCGCAATTACATGGAACATTTCAACGTTAAAAATGACAAATATCATTGCTTGAGGTAGATTTTACTGGAAATGAGAAGCATCCAGTTCATATAGAATAAACAATAAGAGAAACAATCCGCGAATTACATTTTAGAAGGACCTTGGAGACTGACTTTATAGCAACTTTTTACTGACAACTTTGTAACCTTAAAATCGTCCTTATCACAAATTAACCTGTATATCTTATCGAGACGCGCGAAAATAGCTGGAGAATCTTAAAACTTGTTGTAGCGTTATATGAGAGTAGGCCAAAAATAAAAATTTCCTTCTAGTTAACTGATACAGTTTTTCCTGTGACGAAATGTTTTCAGATGGTGGGGAAACGTTATGCTTTTTGTATCAAAGGTAAGCTATTTTACGGTATTATATTAAATTAAGTAATATCTTAATTCTAATATATTGTAAATTTATTTGTAATATGTATGTCTATTATTCATTTGATTATTCTTAATTGAAGCGTTAAAACGCTAGAATTAAAATATATACTGTTGTCCCCATATTCTCATGAAGTACCAGCCTCATAATTCTGTTTCTATGTTCAAAAGGAAAAAAATGTTGAGACATAGTAAATCGATTTCGGGATCGCTTTACTCCAACGAGTAAATAAAATAAATAAAAATTCGAAATAAAATATAAAAATTATGAAATGACGCATTTCGAAAAAAAAAGAAGTGGTTTTTGAAACTTTAGACGCTCAGCAACCTAACGTGTCAGTATGAAAAAAAAATAGAAAACATTTACGAGAGAAAAATGAAAAGAAAATTATGCGTCAAGATTTCGTAGGAAGTCAATTTTTTTGGCAAAAATACAATTAATCAGATAATTTGAATAGTAATAATCGCAAGTATTTTTATTAATTGGCAAAGAGTTAGCTTAATACCTAATATAATAAATTATTGTCATGTGAAAGCTTACCCAACTTACCTAAATAGTACAATAACAAGGGGAGCACATTGCCCACCAGCACATCGGATTATATCGATCCCATACCCTAGACTGCAGAAGCGCACAATGAAGCTAAGAACGCACTCGAAACGTAGTGCGGTGAAAAGGAGAGAAAGGCAGGGCTAATATAACAGCATTAAATAGCCATCAGAAGTTAGGGCTGTACCATAAGTAGATTAGGGGGGTGTGAGGAACCAGGTGCTATGTTTAGCCCTCTGGTCCCACATCTCGCCATTGTAGTCTTCATCTCTTCTGGGCTACTTCAAGTCTACAATGGGATTCCCTGGTGTACTTCCGCTCCTTTACTATTTGCCACGTTCCCTGGCCATTTCTCTGAGCTCAAGGAGTACTTCAGTATTTTTTTCTTAAATTGAAAATAAAAGATACCTAAACGATTCATAATACTATTTTAAATCTTTGTGAGTTGTGTGTGGCCGGCCATGCGATAACGATCGGACGATGTCATGTCGTTAGATATCGTGCAGAGTGTAATACTTAGGTCGTAATGAGGAGCGAGGCCGTTACAGCTGAGGAAGTTGAGCAATCGCAATGTCAGCTAAAGCCTATGCTAATATTAGACATATTCAAAGAATTACTTTTGACAAAAATATCGTAATTTTTTTTTTAATTTGATCAAATTATTAATCAAAACGGTTACAAATGCTTGGATGAGAATCTAAGTACAATTGTTAATTTTTTAGATCAGTTTTTTTTTTTGTAATATACCTCCATCTGAACCAAATTTATATAAAGTTCGGTATTGACAAAAATGTGATATTATAAACAATTAGTTGCTGATTATTGGTAATTTAAAATCATAAAGAATTGAAAAACTTACTTGGAATCCGTAGATAACTTGGGTGAAGTATGAGATTTGATCTGGAATACAATTTTCGTAGTTCTTTCAATAAAGACCACAAGGAAAAATATGTAACACCACTGAAATCAGACGAAAGTTGGTAACAAACAGGAAAAGTGGCTGTTTTCGAAACCCGAGGCTGTCAGAATAGTCCCACGCATGTAACATGAATTCATGGGGACAGAAGCCATTGAGGCAACATATTGTTGAGGTCGAGGAGATAGCATCAAAATCAGATATGACAGCAGCTGAAGTAACAGGAGATTTGCTCTCCTGGCCACTTATCAGGGTACCTAACAGTTTTAGTCAGCTAATAATATATAATATGATATAAGATTTTTAAAAAAACAAAATTTTTAGTACTTTATAAATATGTTTAATTCATCTAAAAACATTTTGAAAATTGACCTTATATTTTATTTTAATAATAGTTAAAATCTTAAGTTTAAATTGCAATAAGTTTTGTTGTTTCGGGTGAGATGTTGGTGTATAAAATTCATTACTTCTCAACTACTACACCTCTATCCTTGAACATCTAATGAATGGATTTTTTTTTTTTTTTTTGGGTCGATGCGTATAACATACCTAAAAATTATCTTTGCTCCACTTTCTGTAAGCCCAAATACTATCTGTACTGAATAGTACATAGAAAAATCGTTCGCTATCACATTTCTGCCACGACAGTAAGTATCGCAGCGAATAGTTTGAGAGTGAAATGATATTATCATATAGAAATATCTTCTGGAATTTTTTTATTTTGCTTATACTGTTGAATTCTAATTTTGATTTCTCACTAGGAGTTTGTTGTTCTGAGAATCAGCAAATTGTCCTTGTATTTTACGTTTTAGGTTTCGTGTCTGTCCGTCAGTAGATGAAACATGAATGAGCATAAAAACAACTACTATAATCGATTACAATAAAATTTTCGGGCAATATGTGCTTGTCAAGACAATATTAGAGATAGATAATAAATATGAATAAACATAATATGATTTATAGTGAACAATGTTCAGTTTATATGTTTACTATCACAGATGTTAAAGTGAAATATCTACCTACCACTGGTACCACACCCATATACCCGAAAAGCATGGCACAATGAAATAAATAGATAGAATAAATAAATATATTTTTTGTAAAACTTACAGTATACCAGATAGTGAAGCTGGTATAAATGAAGAATTGCCGTTCACCCTTACACTTAACTACCATTTCACCATCATCCCCTACTTTCCAACTTAGGTATAAACGATACCATCCTAAGTCATAAATAGTTTATATTTAAACTATATCTAATCATCTGAATGTATATACTCGTATATAAATTGACGAATAGAAAGATGTCTGATGTTACTGGCTTCAATTGTAAATAGTATGATAGCTTTTGTCCGCCCCATCTGACAGTTATCTTGTCAATTTGGGGGTTGGTGGTTGTTGGAGGGGAGCTTATGATCCCCTTGTGCTTCTGCGGCGGCGGTGCATTGTTTCAAAGAGCCGGGGACCCTGCTGTAACCTGAGAGATTAGTCGGTGGATAATTAATTTTATCAGTTACCATATTAAATACTTTAGTTCCCTAGTTATATTAAAGAATGTCCAGGTGGCAAATGGTATAAGTTAGCAATCTTGTCCCTTCGTATTGTATGGAGGTGATCTGATGAATCTAGTATAGTAATACTGTGTGAAGTACATTACATACCAAACAAAAATTTGGTTTTAACATCTCTAGTCTCAGTATTGGTTATCAACCTTATATTCGGCTGATCATAATAAAAAAACTAAGTTTTCTCAATTAGCTCATTCTATGTCCTATACTTAAGGTGCCTCTACACGTTTGCCAAACAATGACAATTTCGCGTAAGCGCAAGCGTCTGTATGGGATATTTGGATTTGCTGGTACAAATTTGTCTGAATTTATGGTCGACCCTTGGGCTTTTGTTTTTCGGCACAAATCAAGGGCCACGTGTGCTGGATCTACATGTTTATTTTCAGTTTGCATTGTGTTAGAACAGATGAATTTTTGAGCTATCCGTGTCTTAATTTATTAAAGAATTTTTCCAACCTTTGGATTCTATGATTAACTCTTGTTTAATGTTGTATATTTTAAAGTTCTATTGATTCGGTGTAAATACATTATTTCAAATCTTGTCAATTAGTAGGGTATTTTTGATTTAACATAGCTCAAATATAGTTTTATGAAGACATTATATGTCTAGTTAATTAAATTAAAAACTTTCTGCTAAACATTCTGGAACGAAGGTAGAATTTATAGTTCATGTAGTACTATTTTTATAAATTATCGTCATCTACAACGATATGATGAAAGTTGAGTAAACAGAATGCAATAGCCGAAAAAATTCAACAGAGTAATCAAAGTTTGTGGATACGGATGTTAGTTGCTTCCTTTGTTCACCAAGCATTTGTAAGTATTTGATTTACGGCATAGATCAAGCATAAGCATAGCCGGGGTTAGATGGCAAGTGGCCCTGTGTAAAAAGTTTTTATTTGTATTTATAATTTAAGGCCCTTCTGTATTATCAACGAACCCAATCTTGTAGTTTTAACCCTTCTACCCAGTACATTAACGTAATCTTGCCCATCATTAAAGTTTAGTAGTTCCCTTTATTTTTTTTATTGTAGTCTTCATCTTCACACTTCTACTGTTTGCTTTTTCTCTCAAATAAACACATAAATCATAGCAATCCTCGCATACTTTCTTCAATGGAATGATACCATAATTTTGAAAGTATTTTATCGTACAATCTTCCGTAATGAGTAATTTTCGGATCATAAAAATTTAAAAAAATATCCCTTTAAAACTAAAAAAAGGTTATCAGAAAATTTTAGCGTTACCAGTTACCACCTAACTGCCAGTTTTTTGGTATAATCAAGGCCCTGATTTTTAAGTCGGAGCATATTTTTTATTAGCTAATTGAATATCATTACCAATCTGGTTACTCTAGAGCAATTAGCAAAATTTTATTTTTCAAATGTTTGCATATTTCATCATAAATGCCTATAATTGCATTTTCAATGGATCATTGATAACTTTCATTTATTACTAATTCTAAGTTTGTATTACTTTCATATTTAAAGTTTTAAAAACTACCTCATTCTGCGTTTTTATCTATCTACTTACAGAATTTTAATTTATTTAAGTACTTTCTATTTGTTATTTGTTATGATGTGTTTCAATAATTTTCGTGTTCATTTGTAATTTTTTTAATATTGTGAAATAGTTATCCTATAATGACAATTAATTTTTCGTTTCTCACTAATTTAAAATTTTTATTAGGTTTTTATATTAATTTTTAAAAAAGCATTTCATATTATACAATATTTAAAATAATTTTCCTTGATTTTAAATCCTTCCTAGTTTCTTCCTTGGTTGAGACCTTTTTGTCGTCGGTACACTAGTGGTTTTTATGGATATTTTATATACATCCTGGATTGGATTTTTCTTTTAGCATATTTTACAGTTTTTTTATTGGTTATTACTTTATAAAAACCCGGTTTTTGATCATAATTACACAAGATTATCTGTCCCTCGTTTTTCAGTTCTATACATTATGTTTATTGCGTACTGAAGGATTTCAGCTCCTCCATTTGGAATATGGATCCCGAATAAAACATTAAAGGACAAGGAGGCGGCAGATGTCAAATGGTTCAGAAAAAAACAGGGAGTCCATCGCCGACACCTAAGTGGCCGGCCCGAGGGACTGAGGAAAAATGATAGACACCCTTTCTAAAATTGTACTCAATTACCCTGTAGCAATTTTCCTCGGCTAGAATGGTCGGGCTTTCAGGCGCGTGGGTCCCTGCCTCCCCTTATCCGATAAAAGTGCGCCAGAAAATACTTCTATTAGCCCGGCCCTCAGTGGGTGACAAAGTGGATAAATTCAGTGGAAAAATCTGTTGGAGCACTTTTTATTTTTTCTTAGCGGGCGGAGTGGGGCCTAACAAGGGGAAATGGTCGGGGGGCCCTCATCTGCCTTTTATATTAAAGTAAAAAGCCCTTCATTATCTCAATTATTATTACCGCTTTTCAGCTGTTGCTACAATTGTTTTAGAAATATATAACGATTTGAAGTAGTTTCCCTTAGTTACGTTAATAGTTTTTTTAGTGTGTCGCCATTGGAATCGCTCTTAGATTAACATATATTATAATTTCTAACAAGAGTATTAAGAGTCGAAGTAAAGAGCTTTTTTTATTACATATTTAACTGAATAATATACAAAATTCTGATGATCTACAAATTTTTTATATTCGTCCTCAATTTCCTTGAGATGCTCGAGGCCATCCAAAACATAAAAGAAGATATTGATAGATTTTACAGATATTAGATTTACAGCATTACAGCATTTAGATTTTTTAGATATTAAACAATGATCTGAGGCTAAATGCAGGAAAAACTATCGATCATTTTTGGTTCCAAGCGTTTCACATTTCCTTACTATCCCTTACTTAACCTCGATAAATCAACCAATTCACTTCTATTTTGCTGTAAAAAATATTGGGATCATCTTTGATTGACACCTATCCTTGTATAATATTATTTCCCAGATCGCACGTAAATTCATAACTATACTTCTTAAGATTCCGTTATTCCAATCCTCACAATATCGTTCATTCTGCACCTCTTGTTTCCCCCCTTCTTTGACTAAGGTTCCTTGGTGGAGGACTATCTGCTTGGTTAAAAGTGAGACTGAAAAGACTTATAAATTGCTTCTTAAGATTCATCCTTAGGTATCCAGACACTTCCCGACGTCAACTCATCTTTGGGTATTTTTTTCTTCCAAGTCTTTAAAACCGAAAACCCTGCTACATGATTGATATTCGCACTCTACATTTATTCATCCGCTCATTAAATACTAGACCTCAACCGTTCATCTATCCTTCCGATCTAATATAGACTCCTTTAGTAAATCCTTCGTCATTTATGTAACTCCTCCTGGAATTAATAACTCATCCATTAGCCAATCCTCCTTCGTCCTATCCATGAAACAACGCCTATTCTTTCTGCTACTACATAATCAAACTTAGTAATAGCCATGTAGTCCGCACGTCTTCTAATTAGAAGGCAGGGTTTATGATTATGGATAACCTCAAAAAATAAAAATAATAATTAATTAAGGACCCGAAGATTCGATGCCAATACCACCGATCGTTCTCTGCATTCATCTGTCCAGTCATGCCTGTCCAAACCCAAATCTACTGGATCAATCTTGACATAATCTTCCAACTTTTCATATATTCCAGACTTTTATCCGTCGGTTCAGTATTTATTAACATTTTATGGATCCATATGTTACTAAACCCTATAACCTTACACGCCCATCTTATTTACCGCAATACTGTGTGAACTATATATTGAATAATAATGCAATTCCCAAAATTCAAGGTGTAATTTTGTGGATAAACGCCGAAAGGTTCAATTGTGAACAATATATTATATTTCAATGTCTTTTCCACGATTCGAATTTCTGTCGAGGTTTTGCAGAATTCGGGTCCAGGAAACAAAATATGTAATTGCACGAAACCCGGTCTCTAGTTATGTATTTTCGCAAAATATTTATTGACAGCTCATGGAAGGGAAAATGACAATATTTGTAACATATTCTAGATATTACAATCAAACAGAATAATAATAATTGGGCAGTTACTATGATTATATAGCAACTATAATTATAAACTGATCACTTCTGACGACAATCACTAAAGAACTGAATAGCAGTTTTGCGGAATCGTGTCAAATTCGAAGTAGTTTCATGTTTAGCCTCTAGCTTACAATGGAATTCATACACACAATATACATTAACAACCATGCACAGTAAAACATTAAAATAGCCGATAGGCCTTATTTGGCTTATGTTGGCACACTTATGGTGTACGTAGTTCAAACTTCCTCCTAATAACTTTACGCCAGAGCTAAAACACTTTAGGAATTGTGGAAGACAACTTAATCAATGGTTTTAACGCTGACCTATTTAATGCTAGAGTGCTGGCACGCGATTTAGCTTTTGCCGATTGCTGCAAACCATAAATAGTGTGCTATTAACTCAAGAATTACTCAAAACTTGAAAATTTGATTTCCAATAACAAATAAAAAAGCTTTATCCGTTATTTTAAAATAATGAATAATAATATTATCATCTATTTTACTTTATTTAGAAACATACTTATTTGCTAATACTTTTGCGATAATTTTTATTTGCGATTCAAAATTTACTATCCCGTTTCATCTAAATTCACGATGAGAATTATTCGATTATTTTTATTAATTATTAAGGCTAGATATACTCAATTTCATTACCTGATTATTTGTATTAATTATTAAGGCTAGAAATATTTTCGACATTTTTATTAATTATCCGATTATTTTTATTAATTATCCGATTATTTTTATTAATTATTAAAGCTAGAAATATTTTTAACGTTTTTATTAATTATCCGATTATTTTTATTAATTATTAAGCCTACATATATTTAATATCATTACCTGATTATTTTTATTAATTATTAAGACTAGAAATATTTTCTACATTTTTATTAATTTACCTGATTATATTTATTAATTACCCATTTTCCCACCATTCCCTCATATCAACCCCACGCATACATGGGGCTTAGAAAACAAAACAAAAATAATTACCTGATTTTCACATACATATGAAAATATCGAAGTTGTTTTCGAAGAAAAAACATCAATAAAATAAAAGAAATTTTAATACCATCTCCAAAATGAACCTATTAGTATAGATTTTCAATACTGATTTTTTCAAGTTTAGATAATCTCTTATGTTTCTTACCTGAATCCTGATGTTTCCGGCATTTTTCTCGGCATTCGCTTTGTGAAAATTATCATCCGATTGTACTCCTATCAGTATAATATTTGAATAATTTTGTCTATAAAATTTCTCTAATTTATCTCGCTATTTCTCCAAAGCTAGAAAACTAGTCTTTGATGTATACAAAATTTTAACAATGCTTACTGTCCCGACCTGTGTTTTTGTATCTGTTCAGAATGTTATGGGGAGATGGTCCTTAATGATCTCCAGTGTCGTCTCCGGAATTAAACCATTGGTGGAGGTAATCAACTGTAGCACCCTGACTTTCTTGAGTTTATATTATTATTTTAGTCCCTCTCCTATATCTTGATATTTCCGACTTTTTTCGGCTAGTCTTATGAAGGTTCCCCCCCCCCCTTTCGTCGGGCCAAGACTCCCTTGCGTTGGAGTCCTATACAGCCTTATGACATATGGGGAGGAGGTTCCTATTCACCTATTCTAACCATGGTGGGGAATCAAATTTTTCATATTGTGACTTAATGAAAAAAGTCTACGCCCAGGTCGGATTTCAACCGGCGCCGATCTCAGATTGATAGACCTGCGCCTTACCACCTGAGCTACGGACGGCCCCTTATGAAGGTTGTCATCTGATGATAATTCATATATATTAAAAATGTTATAAAATTGCATATTTTTCTACCTTAAAGATAAGAAAAATTGTCAGGAATGGTGTTATCGGTGATGATGGTTCTAATACTGCTTCGAACCCCGTCTATTCATGATATCTTTGTGGGCTGTACTTAAAAAAAAACCTTATCTTTTTAAGGTTAATTTTTACAAGTTTTTTTAATTTATCCTCTAATTCCCCTTCCTTTCTAAATTCTAAAAGTTTGTGCTTGCCTTGATGTTTGTACGAATCTTTTTATTTAAGGATGTGGTTTTTTACTGTTCTTTATTTATATTATTATTTTTGACCTTATCTTGGAAAATTTATTATTTTCCATTAATTTATTGTAAAATATATTTCTTCTTTACTCAGAAAAATTTTCCTACATAGCCGGGTGATGTTCAGGATCCATCTATTGTAAAGTGCTGAGATACAACTTGAGATATTTCAAGACTTCTTCTATAGCCATGACCAGTTAAAGAAGGTGACACATACCCTAGTACCTACAGGACACCCAGCCCTCAAGGCGACTTGTTTAGATGCGATTTGTCGATAGAGGTCACACAGGTAAAACTGTCATCCCCTCGTTAAGGAAGCTTTAACAAGATCTAGTTAGCAACTACCGGGATCTGCCCTTTCTGTTTACAGAACAGATTAACTGCTCTCTACTAACCTCTTCTGTGAGGAGAACCTGTCTGTAGATTGTTAGTTAATGTTGTTTCTGTTCTGTTCTGATTTATTATTATGTCTTAGTATCAGGGGTTTTCAGTAAGATATCCCTTAATCTAGAAATTGATGGGTATAGTTTCAATTTTTATTTTAACGAGAGAAAATCGCTGTATCAGTAGTATCGCAAGTTATTTTATAACGTTCTTGCTACGACTGAATAGTACTCGTAAAAAATTGTTTGTGAATAATCATCGCTATTTTTAAAAATTGTATTTATTAAAAAAGAATTTGCAAAGTGCTGGAGTACCCACGTCATTGACTGTGTTTTTTATGTGTAGGTAATACAAGACGAATTGGAGGCTACATTTCTAAAAAAAAATAATAATAAAAATAAAAATTTATAAACAAAAGCCACAACGTTTCCTAACACTCATATTTATTTATGTCCTTCTATTGTACCTTTAGGTCAAAAATTAAAGTAGTGCTTAGTTCATTTATTTTTATCTTTGACCTGTCGGGGATAGTGCGTTTTTCAATGAAAATCAATGAAAACCCCAGTAAGACCTGTGTGGGCAGCAGAAAATATGACCAACGTTGACTGCATGTTCAGCCCATAAAGACAGTGCTGGAATGTTTTTTAATAAAGCATTGTGTATAAACAAAATCCACTAATACCTTATGTTCAATCCCAAAATTAATATATGGTATATTATACTTTTTACTCATGTTTTCAAATGTATTTTCATATTTAAAAACGTTCACTTTTCATTAGATTTTGGAATAATTCCAGAAATATCATCTCCTGGAATTCTCCAAGATTTATTATTTATTAAGCTAATTAAACTCCATAAATAAATAATTTAATTTAAGTCCAAATAATTTAAAATAAATAAAATTATCAGCCCTATATTAGATAAGGCGCAGCAAGCATTATTAAAATTAAGTCTGACTTTAAGGGAAAGAATGTCATTTGAGTAGACACAACTGACTTTATCGTGGGTTATTAACTGATGTATGAATTTTTTTTTTTAATTATAAATTATCATAAAACATTATCTTCAAATCAATTGAATTGTATTCAAAGTAGCAACCTTTGCCGAACAATGTTAATTCTGCACAATATTCCATATTCTTGGAATCCTATTCCATGAAACGGTAATTAGCGGACTTGTAACAAAAGTGGTTCTGCTTAATCTTGAGAAGACCGTAACGACAAAGCTTATCTCTTCAACTATAGAAATGAATCATTAAAACCATCCCTCCCCTGTGACTGTATTTATTTAGACCGCTTTGTAGGATTCGTTTAATGAAAGTCTTCCAGCGGTCCCTTTGAGATGCCGGAGTTAGCCGGAAGCCGGTGAAAAGCCATTGTCTAGGGTTTTTCCAGCTCCAGACGCCTGTTGTTCCAGACCTTTCTATAGTTGGATTAACAACTCCAACGTTAACCATTTAGCATAGCCTTTTCTCTGTGGGATTCACTTTCCAATTAGACCTAAAGCTAACAGAGCTCTATATTCTTATTTATTAATTATAGCATAACCATTAATTATTTCACGAGGCGCTGAAAAATTATTTAACTAATGATTTATGTTGGGAATATCGGTATCACGTAGTAACGAGCTCATTCACTGTTTTATTTGAGGGAAGGGAATTTTCTAACATTTTCTTAACTAAACTTTTATTAATGAATTCTTACATTAGTTCGATATTTCAGTTTAATTTAATGTTTAGGTGCACTTTCGGTTAATGATAATGGTTTCAAAATTAGGCCAATAATTTTAGTTTATCTTTAATAATGGGACTGCCGCAGATTATTCAATTCATCAGGAGATCATTTTGAGAAGAAAAAGAAAGGAAACTTATGGATTAGGTTAAAAAATTTAAACATTGAAATTGCAGAGCTTTCTGTTTTTTTTTTTTAACCTAGTTATTTTTATTTTTTGATCCTGTTTATCCTGGGATTTTCCGTGGCTAGTTAGTATTAGATTGCTGAAGCATTTTCAGGAAAATGCTGAACTGGGTTAAGCAAGCAGGAATAGCTTTGGAAACTGACGATTTAGACAGAAAACTCAACAATATTAAATAAACTGAGCCTTATTATCTGCCCAGGAAAATTAATATACCCTAAAGTAAACACGAAGAGCGAAATTCATCAACAATAAGAAATAATATATTTTTGTAGCTTGAAACCAAATAAAATAACTAAGCTGTCAACGTTTCACCATTTACCATGTGGACTAGGGACATTATTGATTGGGAACTACAACACAGTTAAAGTACTCCTCCGTGTACAAAATATGTAATTTGAGTAAACTTTTTTGGGCCTCCTTTTGTTTCCAAATGCGTAAGAGAAGTCAATTACTACCTTCATGGCTGCTTTGGATGGACTTAATCAACTTATTCTAGTTACAGATTAGGCATGTCATCCTTTGAGCTCTCTTAAACCACATTTGAACAGTTCTTAGCACTGTTTTGGCGATAATCGTTACATCCAAAGCCTATGCTGTTCTACCATGGATTAGGTAATAATTATTAATTTTCTAGACTAGCTACGCTGTATTTAGATGTAGGGCCATTTTTAACAGGATTCTTGACCGGCCTTCAAGTTCTCTGCCAAAGGTCCATAGGTCTCTCAATTACTTCCATGCGAGTGTCTGAAGAAATATTTCTTCTATCCTGAAACAGTGAGAAAAATTACTTGACTTTGGTTCCAGGAGATGAATATAAACTAATTAGTAAAAAAATAAAATAAAATCGGAGTTACGTGAGCTTTGCAAAATAAAATAGTACCTTAATATAAATTCTGGCTCAAATTTAGTTGCCGTCTCCAATGGAAAATTAGTCAATTTTATCATTTACTAGTGTTTTACGAACATTTTTCCTCAAAGCATTACGAATACAAAGGCATAAGCTAAAGATGTTTTAGGATCATTGACAATGTATTTTATCGTGCTCAGCAGGTGGAAGTATAATACTTCAAAAAATCTGAGTCAGGAAGCTTTTGCGGGATAACCCCTTATTTTCTTTCTACATTTCTTGGAACATAATAATTCTTCCACCGGCACTCATTGCTTCACGTCTATGTTCAAGTATGCCCCGAATAGATATAGAGAAGGCTTTTGGTCTTGTTTGGTACCAGGACATTCTTTTAAGCTGACAAACTAAAAATTTTGAAAATTTTTATTTATTTTTTTTAATGAAAAGAAACTTATGCAATAAACATAATTAAGTAATCAAAAATATCAATCAAAATAAAATAAAGAGTTAGATAGGTCAAACTTGTTTCAACTTTTGTAAAATACCTCTATTTCCTATTATATCTACAGCAATGATCACCAGCCCTTAAATACTTAAATGTGAACAGATTTATCAACCAAATTGATGTAAAAATTTAATTTATATAAAATGTATTACTAACCCCATTACCTCGTTGCCTTCTCAGTACAGTAATATGATACGCTCAACTCAAAGAATATATTTAACAAATATTGGATACGACGGTTTTATACTATATAGTAAATTTAGTTTTTAAAAAACCAAGAAGGGAAATAATTTTAAAGTTTTTATAACTAAAAAAAAAACCATCTCTGCAAAAGAAAATATAAAGGTTACTGTAATGTTCAGGATTCATCCTCAACTTTTTCAGTGGCTTTGAGATTCTTCTTCCTAAAGGATGGGGAAGAACGGGAGAAGATAATGGAGAACAGGGGAGGGATGAGGAAGACGGTAGGTGCTAAACCCTATCGACCCGTCCCCACCAAATTACCATTCTCCCTCAAACCTCCCCTTCCACGAAATTTTTCCCTGTTTAGCAACACTGAGCTAATTACATTATAGCAAGCCTCGGCTCCTGGGGCTTATTTTAATAAAGGACTTGGGGACTTTTCGGAAACTTTGTCCCGGGATCCTCAAGTCAACGGCTGTGACAAAGCTTTGAATGAATATTTATAAGGTGGTCTCAGAAGAAAAACAAGAAATCTCTTTCTCTGCGTCAGCCGTTCCCACAATCATTTGGGTGCTAATTAAATATATTCTGTATATTACCCAGCTTAATTAACTTATTGAATTTATATATTGCAATAATGCATATCTAATAATTAAATACATATTGTAAGCAGTAATTTATATAATTAATAACTCACTTTACGGGTGAATGGACGCGTATAACTAAATTGGTATGAAACACTCAAAAAGACCTTTTTTGTTTATATAAAATTATTTTTATTAATAAAGCAAAAATACATGGCTTTTAGCTTCAATAACTAGACAAAATTATGTTATATATCGTATTTTTTTTTTTAATGAATAACATCAATGTTTTATTAAGACATTAGACTTAGAGATAAACAAAGTTGTCTAGGCGAAGTTAGTCAGCTAATTGTTTAGCTTAATTGTTTCAAACATATTGGCACAGAATCTATGCATCTTTCAAGGATATAAGATACAATAAATATGAAAATTATAGAAATGTGTAGAATAAATATAATAGATGCTATTTGGGAAACCTGGTGGAAAACGGAAAAGAGGACGTCCCCGGATCAGATGGTTGGACGATGTGGAGGAGGATCTAATGCGGTTAAATGTTCAAAAATGGAGGGAGAGTGATCGTGGATTTGGTTGGCTGTGGTGGAGGAAACCCGGGTTCTTGTAAGATCGTAGTACCAGAATAATAACAATAATTATTGAATAAAAATAAATTGTGATTTGTAGAAGTTTACAACTTTAATGAATGAAATAAAAACAATGTTAATGGCCGGAGGATTAGCTTTTTTAAAAATATAATTTTATGATATAGTTCAAAACTGATTTTGAGTTTATGAATTGAGTTCGGTAAGAATCGAGCGTGGTATGGAAATCCGATTTTCAAGCACTTTATCGAAAACAGTGAATGCACTCCAAGTGGTCCGTCTGTTAGCTCGCTCTCTTAGCCTATCAACGTCAGGGTCCCGTTAGAAAATGTTCTGTAAGTTTGGGATCAAAATATAGTGATGACCAGCTCCACTTCTAAAACAAACATTAGCACTGCCACATCCCAAGAAACCACCAGTATAGGATACTAAACTATTCCTTTGATACCAACACATTCCGAATGAATTTAGAAAATTCAGGCTAATAACAAACACAAAAATGATTACGCCCTCTCATACAAAAACTTAGCTCCTTTAACAAGACTTTATAGTTATATATACATATATAATATAAAATACAAAGACAAATTAAAGCTCCAATTCAATATACCATATGAAATTTCCTGTTAATAATTATGAAGAAATTCTTTTTTTTTTTTTACCCTCTACCGGACCAATTCTGATATACTGGACTGGGTTATTTTATTTTTAATGTTTTTATTTACAAAAAATGGACCTATTTAAATAATTAATTTGTTTTAAAAAATTAAGTTAATAATTTAAAACAACAATATGATATTATTTTTAAAGAAAAAACTATAATGTCAAACTGTGGTTGGTATGGCATTATCCCTTGTATATACATATATATATTGATCTATTTTTTCCCAGTGTAGCCCATCGTACATAGTTTCTTAGAGTTCTCCAACTAGAGCCTTTTTATAAACTGAATAACTGAATAATTGGTCTGGTGAGCAAGTTAGCTGCCCAAAATATTTTTTCTAATTTCACTATATTATCACTATTACTATCATGCACCAACGTTTTTACACTCAAATTGAGTAATCCCGCTCTCCACTGGAAAATCTACCGCATCGTTATCTAATCAAAATTATCATTTAAATGTAGCGTTTCTTTTTCAACCGCACGTAATCAAGTATAACAAAGAAAACTAGATCAGAGACACTTTTCTCCATTACATTGTTTCTCAGAATCATGTACGCTATATCGGACTGCACTCAATACGGGACAGATATCCTATAGGTTACCAACCTATGTTAACAAGAGTGGGACAGGTCGAACATTCCGTGGGGCCACTAGGACATAAATGTCAACCTGTCCAGGCCGGAATCGAACAGGCTCCTTTGCAGCTGTTGACAAAAATCTACCTTAGTCTTAAATTAATTTTATATGAAACTCTTGTGCAGCTCATCCTGACTACTATTTATTCGAGTAAAATGTTCTTTGACTTTTCTTCTCAAAAATTACAATAACCTCAACACGACTTTACCATTATACATGAAACGTAGGAGTGATTTAGGGCCCTGTAATCTATAACAAAATGGTTCCAAGCTTTTCAACATAATTAAGTAGGAATTACATATTGATATTTTCAAAAATGTTCACATTACCGAGTAAAATTAAGTAATAAAATACGGGCTACCCAATAGTACTTTCTTTACAATACTTTTTTCACTTACTTATCTATCTGTATTATTACATACTGGAATTTCTCAATTAATAACATTATATTATTTAAGTTTTATATTGTAAAATTTTTGATTTGTCAATCTCAAATAACTATATTGACATTGTTTGTTTACTAGTATTTTATCATACAACATTTAATAGATTTTTTAGGCATGTTATGCTGGTAAAATGTAGCAGGTGCAGAATACGAAAGGATGACACTGAGCTTACGACCCCAAATCTTTTGTCCCCCTAACTAACTTAGTCGCCAGTAGTTTAGCCCGTAATGAAAGGGTTCAACTCTTTTATAAACTCTTCTCTCCACCAAACTTAATGGTTAATCTCTAGTTTTTGTTTCCAGCGGCTCCTGGGAGGTCCCAGCTTTAAAATAATATAACAATTTTGTAAATGATTGAGAAAACTTTCTTATTTTGGTATAAATATCATTCAATCTAAAATGAAGAAAAACTCAGATATTATTTTTTATAACTCGGTTTTTATATATTAGTAGATAAATAATACTTAATCATTGGTTCCAAATATTTATAAATTTAATTTCACTTCTGGTTTGCATGGATCCTTAGAGAGACCCTCATTGAACACACCCAACCTTTATCTAGTGTGACGGCAAAGATATGAACATATATTAAGTCCAAAGATATAGATGTGGCAACCAGAGCTTTGTTCATAATAAAGTATAAAGTAATACTATTAGTCTTTTTGTTTGTACTTGGTGCAAATTCTTTTACAGTGCTCACTTGTTCTTTTGTATAATATAACTCCTATAATCTTACTAATGTTCCCCACCAAGAAACTGATGAAGATGAACAAATTCGAGATATACTTTAAAAAAGCATTAGTGCAGATTTCCAGAATACAAATACAAAACAATTAAGTCTGAAGTAGTAGTTATAGTATTTTGTATATTTTTGTGTGATTAAAATTAAAAAAATTAATTAAACGATGTTTTAGAAAGAAAATCCAGTTACAAAAAATTTTTTTATATGTTGATTTTAAGATATAAAATACATCATATTTTTTTTTTTTGTATTTTCAAATATTTCATTTGAAATATTAGCCAGGACTGCCACACATTCAGATCCTATAATTACTATTTAAAAATAAAGACATTATTGTAATTAGAAGGTTTCAGTTTATTAAGACGATAAATTCTATAAATAATATATTTTTCTTTTCTTGACGTGATATGTTGTTTTGTTTTAGAATTTTGCGCTCTATTCTTTGAATACTGGCCATACATTACGTTCCATAATCAAAAGTTTGCCTGTACATTTGTAATTGAATTGGCTTTAACATAATATTATTATTTGTTTTTATTGCTCAAGTCATTCACTGAGCACCTATATAGCCCCACAGTGGGAATGTCAAGATTCATTTCTCGGGGCTGCCGTGAAATAAATTTTTACCAACCCATGTGGGATTCCAACCCAAAACCTTCTAAACTAAGCGCAATGGAACCATCGTCCCAGCATTCTTAGCTATCAGATCCTCGGCTTTATCTATACCAAACATATGTTTACCGACTCCATCAAATTTTGAAAAGAGATAGATCCTCGCCAGCGATGGTGATTTCAAACAATAATAACGGAAATTATCTTGAAGAAAATATAATAAAACAGCAACAAAACAAGATTTCTAAAGATGGGGGAGAGCTACTTAGTATGGCCTAAACGTTGCCTTTAATAACAAATAAACAAAAACAATTTTTTTTTGTTTTGTTGTTTTTGATTGTATTTTTACTTGAAAAAGTATGGATTTATCATCCTAAGATTTATTAAATGGAATTAAAATTTTAATTATTAAATTTACCTCTTGCTCTAAGGTAAAACTATAGACGATAACCAGTATGAAGAATTTTAAATAGTTATTACGTTATAAGTAAATAATGTTCATAATTTTGTATTAAATTATGAAAAAAATATATTATAAAAACTAAAGCTTTAGAAAAAATGTTCCGTGATGAATTCAATTAGATAAAAAAGTCTACTAGTTGGTCTTACCTTTACTACAACGCCCCCTAGCAGGTCTTAAGCTGAATAACTGGGAAGGCAGTACAACTTTCTCTTATGTAACGGACAAGTAGGTGATGTACTCATACTCCATTGTCAGTTTCACCTCCTCCCAATCTCAATGGGTCAGGTACCCATTTAATAGGGGATGGATGTACCCTGTGAGATCTTCTCCTCTTGAAACTGGCACATAGCAGATATAACAGGAAATAAAATTTCTAGACCCTGAACTTATGAATTAGAATCCAATGACCTAATTCACTACACCTAATTCACTAAAGAAATGTAAATAAACCTTTTTTTTTTCGCTTGGGACTGTAGAACTATGAAGATCTGTAGCCGTACGTCGGGGCCTTCTTACAGACTTGCATGCACAGGACAGACAACCTGGATGAAGTTACCCAACTTCACCTTGATACGAACCATTGTTTCCTTGGGGCAGCGGCAAACACCCTGGCTGTCCGGGTCAGCGGGTGCACAAGGACCTATATTTCTTCCCCGAAACCATGTACCAAATATCCAAACAGCTATGACACATCCTGAAAGATCACAAAGCAATTTGCGATTAAAGTGCACAGTAAAAATCATTAATGCTTAATGGTCTGTTAGAGTTGCCTCCAGTAGGCTTAAGGGCCTCACAAAAAAGGAGGGAAGAGAGAGTTGAAGAAGGGTCATTTCCGTCAAGTAATAACGGAAGGAATAATAAAAGGAAAATTCCTAAAGAATAATAATAATTATTATTATTATTCTTTAGGAATTTTCCTTATTCTTGGTTTTCACCGAAAGTAGCACCTACCCGGACCTATATCAAGAGGGAAAAAAAATCTTTCATATTTAGGAATTTTCGGACTATGCTCGCAGTCCCGAGCAACACAGCTTTCTGCATTAGTTCCAGAATATTCAACGACAGATCCAGATCCTTAATGCTCTATTGTGTCGTCTCCGGGATCAGACCATTGGTTGAGATAATCAGCGGTAGTGCCCTGACTTTCTCAAGCTTGTACAATTGTTTTAATTCCTCTCCTAGAGCCTGATATTTCCGAATTTTTCCGGCTACCATCTTATGAAGGGTGCCATCCGATGGTACGCCTATTTCTACAATTGTGGCATATTTTCCTCTCATAGAAATTAGAATATCAGGCTTATTGTGAGGAATTGTATGATCGGTAATGATGGCCTGGTCCTAATAGAGCTTGACATCAATTGACATATCAGTGACCGCTTGTGGGCCTTGTAATAAGGCCTGATCTCTTTCAGAAACATCAACTTTCTGGCTAATTCCTGAGGGACGATTTTAGCCATATTGTTGTGCCTCAGTAAATATTCTTTTCCAGCAAGCATTTGGCAGCCTGATGTTATGTACTGAATTGATTCCAATACTGTTCTACACAGCCGACAAGATTCTGTTATCCTTTCTCCACATCTACGGCGTCTGTAGGTCCTAGTAGCTATAACCTGGTCCTGTATGGCGAAAATAAATCCTTCTGTTTTTGGGAAAAGGGCACCCTTGAGAAGTCATATCAGGGATGCACTCCTATCAATTCCTCCTTCCGATAAACTATGGAATATCCGATATATTTCCAGTTTTCAAGCAGTAGTTCTTGGTTCACTGCAGAGGGAAGATTTTTCATTTTGAAGGCTTAGCGCGGTGTAGCCGCTGTAATGCCACAATAGTTGAGTTGACTCTCGAAGTTATGTTGGCTTGGAAGCAGATCCGTAGATTTTCTTCATCGCTGCGGCAAGCTTTTAACATGATTGATAGCCCTCGACCTTATCATTTTCTTGGAAGGGACATTCTTACCACAGAAGAAATGATTGAACAGGCGAGATTTAAAGGTAGGGAGGGTATTGGAGCAATGAATATTGGAAGGAAAGGAGTTTCATAAGGATGAGGATTGGATAATGAACGATATATCAAAAGCAGCGGTTCGGTGGGCCCTTGTTTATTAATCTGAAGACCGGGAACGGGTATTGCGGGAACAAATAGAGAATTTGTATTGAAGGAGCTTGTAGATGTACGAAAGACAACGGGATTGGATGACTTGGAAGGATCCCAGAAAATACGACGGTAGGAAGGATAAAACCACTTCAACTGTACATAAAAACGGGAAGGCGTCCCTTGGGATCCTGAAGATTAATCGTTCACAGCAATTTATCAGACGTTTTAATTTCGCCTCGAGATCCACAGAGACACCCCCATATAGCGTACAACAATAGTTATACTGTGGAAATATTAGAGGAGTGACTAGGAGCCTACAAGTTTCAAATGGAAATAGGTGGTAGAGGTAATTTAGACGTTTTAAAGTGGAAAAGGTACGGCGGGAGATATTGGATACATGTTTTTTTCCAGCAAAACGTTTGATCAAAGGTTATTCCCAGGTTTTTGATGGTGGATTAAAATTTGATGGGACTATCATGTAGGAACAGAGTTAAAATATTAGGAACAGTTTTAAGGAGGTGATTGGAGCCTATTAAGATTGCCTTCGTCTTCTCCGCATTTAGCTTCAACTTGTTAGCTCTCGCCCATTCACAAATCCCATCCAAATCTTCTTGAAGCTTTTCTGTGACTGCTAATAGGTCAGAAGGCGGGAAGGAAATCATCTGCATAGATGTGGTATTGGGAGTGATGGATCTGAAGGGGAAGGTCATTAATGTGAATAGCAAACAGAGTAGGAGATAGAGAGGAACCTTGAGGAACACCATATGAGAGGAAGAGGGTCTTAGATGGAGGTTGACCTGGGACGACTACATACTCGGACCGATTTGAGAGAAAGAATTTGAACCAGTAGTCAAAGGAGTCAAGTACTGACAACGCTTGACGTAGTTTAACAATGCTTGACTATCTTTGCAAGTGCTTTAAAGCACTAGGTCATCCTGAATTCCTTCTATATTTATATAATATTAAAAAAAATTAAAATCAGTCGCGCTACAGCCCATGAAGGGTCAGGGGTTCAGTACTTTGTAAGGGAGTACTATTACTAGACCAACGGTTATGCAAGGAGATGGTTTGGTCAGAATCATGCTCGACCGCCAGATTTTTACCTAATTAAGGGTATCCAATTTAAGAGGCTGGGTGGACATCAGAAGGACTCCAGAACCGACAGGAGTTGACTAACGGCTACAGTGTAAAAGAAAACAATTTTCTGCCCAGCCGGATTCGAACTTGGGTCCTTTGATTATTTTTTGTATAATATGTTAGCTTTAATAATATTCATAGACTTATTATATAATATATAATAAAAAGATAGACGAAACCTTATATTATATATATGATAAGAGCATGATGCATACAACCTAGCTCATAAAAGAAATATCTGTAACTAATTTTAAAAATTAATTTCTTCCACACGAAATCAAGACAAAAATAATTAGCTAATTATTAAGAGTTGTAGGACCACAATAAATTCGTTTCTGTATTAATTGTGATATAACCTAATTTTTTAAATTATCTATTTATTATTTATGTATGGGTAATTTAAAACGTTAGAGAAAAGGTAAAAAATATATTTTAAAAAATCCATTTTATTAATCATTAAAATTTATAATTTATTGATAAATGCTTTATAAGAAAATTATAAAACAAAGTCAATATGGGGTATTAAGCTTTAATATTCAATAATTAAGAAAACGGAACTTTTTCATTTCCACTTTTTATGGAGTTTTTCGTAGCCAATGTAAAAATCGAAATAATGTTATAGTTACTAAAACTCATGAATAATAAAGGATAAAAAAGTAAGATATTTCACAAACTTTAGCTCTTTATTTTATTTTATATTTTCGGCATGTAACCAACTTGAATATGATGGCGGTAAGATATTTATATTTTTGGGGTTATATACATGATTATATATGTTATTAAGATATAAAAGGCGTAATATTAAGGAATATACGTTTGTGACCAGCTGCTATTCAAAGGAATTAGAAGTTATCAACAAAATACTTAGGGTTTATTGGATAAATTGCCTTCCAAAGATTAAAAATAAAAAAATAAGTATGATTTCGTTACATACAACTGTGAGATATTGATCATCAATAGGTAGGAGAGGTCAAAAATATCGAAGTGTGGACGAGCTCTAAAAAATTTCGAAATGAAAATTATGAAAAGAAACGGCACCGCCCCAAAAAATGAAAAGAGGTTAAGGCATTTCTTCCTTGGCGGTCGGTCGAGCAGTTCAGGATAACACTTTAATAGAATCAGAAACAGATGCTCTCCATTTACACAAGACATTAAGAATACTCCCCGCAGAGAGTGCAAGACAAGGTATCAAATAAACAGCATGTACTTTCATAATAAACAATGGCAATTTTTTGAGTTACAAATATTTGAAAAATTAGTAATAATAAGTGTTGTAAATTAATTAGGAGAGAATTAACAGAAAGAAGTTATAATTTGAGTTATATACAGAAATAAAAAATAATGGTTAACCAATACGTTGAGAATTTATATTGGTGACATTTATGGTTAAATTGAACATTGGGGAAACTCAATATTTAGAAAGTTAAATTATAAAATTATTTATTTGTAAAATATATTTAGAGTTTAATTTTAAATCATAATACTTTGTTTAGAATTGGAGATTATTGTTATAAGTTCTATTTTAATTTTTTATAAAGAGAGAGTTCAGAAAAATTGATTTCCATAGAACGTTTTATTAATAGACATTATCGCGAGGATTGATTATTAGTTGATTTTTTAATTAATTTGTTTATTGTTCAATAAATATTTCATATTATGTAGTATATTTTATCTCATTATTACAGTTCTGTTCCAAGTTATACTGTTCAGATTAATAAGATAATATAATTTTAATTACTTCTCTCAATATTAATTATGAGGGTTGTTTTATTAATTAATATGCATTTAGTAAAAATACGCGCATAAAGTAAATAATTAACTATATAAAACTTTCTTACCTTTCAGCAACCGAAATATTTCCGAAAAACGAGCTAAAGTTGAGTGATTGATAAGTTGAATATTTATTTAAGTATAATTATAAGATTTTATTAATAATATTCATTGTTAATAGAAGAAGGGCGTGTTAATATTTATATACACCATACTATAAGGAGGCATCGCTAAAATACACTCACCCAGAAGATAAATAATAGGAGGACTATTGATAAAATAAACGGCCTAACCGATTTGGTTAATTTTTATTCCGAAAGTTGTTGAACCCTTTCATTTCAAGGGAAAGAGAACCATCTGCCTTAGGGAGGGAGTATTGAGTTTTACAGATAATTAAATTTTCCAGAGGGGGGGCGGCGAAAATGAGGTAATGGCCGGTTGATGATGATGATGTATGGAAACAAGGCCCTGTTAGTATTCATGGTTGCTCCCTAGCCTTTCATTACAGTTTCCCTCGATTAGCATCTCTTTTATGCTCGCTCTTCCTCTAGTCTCTTGTCCCATGTGTTAGTCCTGTCTTTGGTCTCTTTTTAAACCTTATGGAATTTTAGATGTTTTTTTATATATTTAATATATTTTTTCCATCTTTGTGAATTACTAAAAAAAAAAATAATTAAGTGGAAATAGGTAATGCGTTATGAAAACGAAAACCGAGCAGTGGATTTCTGATATGACATTTATTGAGAATACCATAGGAAAGTTTTATTTCTAAATTACCGACAACATGATTATTAAATTAATTAACTAGTTCATTAGGTATTTTTCTGAAAAGCACTTTCTATTACTGTCATTTTTTATCAATCTTTCAGGGCACTTTCTCTATCGTCAGGATCAACAATCTTATGTGTATATATCATCCTTTTGATTTTTTTTTTATATATAATACGTTAGTATCCATCCCTTTTACGTATAAAAAGGAAAGGAATTTCACGGAATCAATTTCAATTGTTAAATTCTGTAATTTTAATAGAAGTTATTTAAAAAACTCTAAAAAAAGTTTTGAAACCTGTTACTTTTTATTAATTTTCATTAATAATTCCTATTAATTTCCATTTCCCAAATTATTATAGATACACACGCAATATTAGTATTTCCAATATTGATTCTATAAAAATTCAGCATTCAATAATACAAAACATTGTTTTTATCAAATTGGTATATTTCAGTATTTCTGACATACTTTTGCAAAGAAAAGAGTAAACATTTTGCTACAAGAAATAATATTAAATGTACTTTTCCGAAACTGTTGAAATTGGAGTTAATCGAACTGTCAAATGAAATGTTCATTTGGAAAATTAGTACCAGAAAGTATTGCCACCACAAGTACTAATATAGAAATATCTTTACTGAAATCAGCAAAGATTTCTTTCAGCTCTAAGTAGGGTGGTAAGTTGTGTGATGCGTGCACCAGATTATTTACTTATTATTTATTAATGTCTAGTTTAATAAAATACTATAATAGGGCTATAATTTGTTTGGTTCATTGAAAAATTCAAAATACGATAGATTTCATTATAAAAGATTTACCATTATTTTGTCATATATGATTTTTTTTTTATATCTCGACTTTTACGAAACTTCTTTGACAACAATATTGTGAAAATGAGAATGAGGTCATTCTTTACTGTTTGGCTGTATGCACATTCAATTATTATTAAGCTGCGTTTGAGGAACCCAGTCATTTGAGACTTGGCCTGCTCCGGCATAGATTGCCGGTTTTCTATGTTTATCTCTACTGCTTTCTAATTTAGCAAAGCAGTTTACTTGCAAGTCAGATGAATTTGCATACAGTCAGGTCATTAACGTATTGTATAGCTTTGGAAAGCCAAAGATTAAAGAAAATACAATATTTTACATGGAGAGTAGTTGAATGTAATGGAGAATACGTAAAATACCGGAATAAAAGGCTTTGAAGGTTCTGATATGAGTTTGACTATACCGTCGCATGTGCATTGTTTCATGTATCACAAAATAATGTTAAATGTTTTACAATGGAAAGTGTATTTAATTATAACAGTTTTTTTTAATTTTCACAACGTTACTGATATTTATTATTTGATACTTTTTAAAATTAAATACTTCTCAAACCAACTCGTTTCTAATCTGGCTTCTCCTTCACTACCTAATAATCCTCCTAGGCATCTGAAAAGAAGATGGCCTTGAGATCTTTAGAAATGTTTTTGGAGTTCTATCAATGGGTAGATTCTCCACATGTTTGTATCATGTCATAATATCACTTACATCAAATTTACTTGATGTGTATATATGTATACAGTTGTAAATAACAATAAATAAATTATTAAAAAAAAAAAAAAATACTTCTGGTTATTAAATACTTGCATTTACATATTTACATATTATAACACCATTCGGTGACTGACCAATGTATCATGTGATTTATTCTTACGTTGCAGTGTGACAGTTATCTATTTGGCAGTTATCATTAACAGCTATCTATCAAAACTATATGTGACAGTTAGTTATCCACGCTAGTTTTTATTTCAGCGACATATGATGGTGGCTTAAAATCCATATTTTTACTTCATTATGTAACCTAACGGCTCTCCAATATTTCCTAAAGCACACCCCAAAATGCAAAATGCACTGTGTAACAAAAGAGAGACATGGGAAATACAGGGAGGTATATGTTGTGATTTGCACATTTCATAGAGTAGCAGAGAGGAGCTCCCCTTGCATGTCAACATTTGGCCCGGGACGGCCCTATCCTCGCCGAATACCAATGAAGATGGAGGGCTAACCGATCATTAAATGCCTGCCAATTGTGAGGGGGCGGATGGGGTGAATTAGCAGCTTTCAAATGTCATCACTATTACCAAGGGCTCCCGTTTCAGCCAGCGAGTCCCCTAATGGCATTTAATCGCTCGCTCTGGGGCAGATAGCCGCTCCATCGGACTGGATCAGGAGGAGGAAATGCAGCCGGGCTAAGCTGGATGTAGGGAAAGGGGGTAGGACGAGTTAAGGAGTTGTGGTTTGTAAATCAGTAATAAGCAAACTTTATAATGTTTCATTTCGAATTTCTAAATATAAGGAAATTGAATTTGGAAAAAGAAAATATAATAAGTACGCCCTTTCAGAGGTTGCAGGACATATTGCTATTGAATTTGTCAGGCTACCATCTCACTTTAAGATATTAAGATTACTATTGGATTATACATGGAAATGTCGACTTTACTGTAAATAATGATAGTAACAAAAACATTTAGTGAGTCATTAGATTTCAAAACTACAAACAACTGATTACGTGCCTCCCTTCATTGCCAAAATTTAGCTAGTCATAACACAATCCTCCCACCTACCTCTCGGTTGTTAAGACATGACATTTTCACATCGGTTGAGCATAGGCATACTTTAAAACATTTACTACAAATGAGTAAGACCACGTAAAAAAAAAAAAAAAGAAGAAATTATATCGAGCTTTATTGTAAAACAGCCAAATCGTGAAATCGGCGTGGATCCGCCTCTCCCACCCTCTGAAATAGCATTTCTTATATTACCTTTAAAACATTTTCTTATAAAGAGTATTGGTCGATGTATTGTCCAAAACTGGGAATCAATGTATATTCCTAGTTTTGGATAGGCTAATTTATCAATGTAACCGATATAAGCATTTTTGTTTTCAAATAATACTCAATTCGCTAGTAAATGTTTAAAGGAGAGATGGTATACTCAGATTTCGTGGATGAGCAGGAAGGTTGGGTACTTTATTTTTGGTGTTATGATCAACTCGAGAGAAGTTACCATACATGGTAAAATTACATTAGAGTTTCCTTGGCCTATTAAGATTACGAATTCTTCAGCGAATTATCTATTGTTTAATATCGAAATAATCTGCACCTAATCTACATCTCGAATAATCATTAAAATGTGATAATCATCTTAAGAAATAAAAGCAGTCTAAATAAGTTTAGATTTTAAATCATTATGCTGATAATAAATTATTATTCGAAATAGTTCCAGTATTAATAATGTTTGGTATTCGAAAAAAGTATCATTTAATACCAAAGTTAAACTTTTTTTTGCAGATGTGGCAGTCCAATAAAAGTTGTATGAAAGTGTGATCTGACAGTGATTTTGTTCAAACGATTCATTTAATTAGAATTATTTTTTTAAAAAATATTATTCCTTGGATTTTAAGGAAGAGTAATGGAGTTCTAAATCAGTTCTAAACACCAAGACTGTATACAGTTCGATAGAAGTTTAGTTAAAAGTCAAATGACGTTGATGATGGATTGATCAATTCAAAACTCTGTAATTTTTTAAGCAGACATTCGACTCGTTCTAATATAATAAACACTTTCGGAATCCTGCCTCACAGTCGACAAATGAAGTCTATAATTTTCGTCTTTTTGTGGATGATGATATATCGCACTAGTATTTCTAAAGTGACATAAGTCTAAAACTTACATTTCTAGAAATGTGACACTCTTGCCTATGGAGGGGAAAAAGCATTAAGGCAGCAAGAGTGACACAAGTGCCCTCTGGCGGACAAGCTCTGAAGCTAGGTTGATGATTCATAAAGATATATTTACCAATTTCTTTCATAGTCATAACTCAGAAACACCGATTTTTGAGTTGTGTCACTTTAAGAATTACTAGTGCGATATCTTTTGGTTGGAAGGCTGGTTGAAAACTTAACGAAATGTTAAAAAAAATTATAAGGAAAAAGTTTTTCTTCCAAAAATTAAATGAGTGATATTACTTGATTGGCTAAAAGACAAATGAGAAGAATTAGCATGAATGAAGTATAATTCCTCTTATTGCAAAACATTTACATACTTAATAGGAAAATTTCACTATTTCTTGTAAGGACTTTCCTTAAAAAAATCTATAAACTTTATGACAGAAGATATTGGGTAATAAACGATGATAATTAACTTGGCGATCGGTGGCCGGTGCCTGCCAGAGCATGACAGTTGTCCCCGAACCTCCCCTTACTCCAGTCCTAATTCAGTTTGTTGTACTGAAACATTACCCCTAGCGTCTGTCTTGGTTCCACAGGGGGAATTTGATCGTGCTAATAGTCCTGGTAGGGAATTAGGGACAGGAAACTGGATATGGCATTTATCCTATTTTTGTGGTCGCTTCTTGACAGTTGTAGTCAATTTGACCATTTTTCTGCTCGCTTTTGTCCTGTAATGTAATTTAGAAATTACGTATTTCATTTTCCCCTTCAACGGAAATGTCTGATATTATTTTTAACCAGTTAAGTTTGTAGAATATATTTCTAGTTTTTTGTTTTACATCAAAGCAATGAAAATTTTAGTATTACAAATCTTCCATTACTTCAAAAATCTAGATTTACTAAATATGTTCAACATCTCTAGTAATCAAAGGGCGTAACTACAACTTATTAGTGAGAAGCAAATTCAAAAATTTGACCTGTGTTCTAGAAAAAATTTTTCAGAAATTTACTCTTTTCCTTAACATTTTTGGAAACTTACCTCTCTGAATAGCGTCCATAAGCAGCTTTCTGAATAAACAACAGTAATTGGAGGACCACCCCCGGGTGGGGGGGGGGGTCAATAAAGGTATCAAAATAGTTACAAAAAAACTATTTATTGGTAACCAACGTTTCTCCCCACTTTGCAGGGCTTCGTCAGGGCTAAATAAGAAAAGTAACAAAAACTATTTATTGTTATTTAGATATGTTTATTGACCGCCACTCGGACTATCTTCCTCCAATCATACGGTAAACTATCTTCTTCCAATAAAAAGAACAGTGATGTTTTAACACTATTTCCGAATTTTGAAGTAAATTCTCAAATAGCAGTTTTTTCGACTTTTCAGGTTTTCAAATTATTGGGTTTATGACCTCCCCTAACCCTACACAATCACATTCTTGTTTATAATTCAAATGGGGACTCAAGTTTGTTTCTTTCAGAGATTCTAAACACCAAAATAAAATACCAAGTGAAAAAAAAGGGTTGAAAGAGCATACTAAGATTGATTATGAAAATTTATTATTTTGTAAGTATTAAAATTCGATGGAAAGTTTATTTTAAGATGTTAAATATAATATTTTTGTTGTTTGTAGTAAGGAAATTACTTGGTATTTGTTCCGAGACTTGTTTTTCTCCCCGCATCTAATTGCGTTGTTGTGTTTAATTATATTGTCCCTGTTCCAACGCCCAAATAGACTGACCTTTACGGCTTAGATCTAAGTCCTCGTCAAAAAGCATTAGCATTTTTAAAGACTCATGGAAAATATTTGATCCTTCCCACCTAATAGTTTCATGACTCGGGTTAGTAATATTTAATACTTCATAACATACGGGAAGGAGTGGGATTCCGGGATAGCTACTGCAAAAATTGCGTTACTGGAAAAAATTGCAAATGTAAAGGCAGAAGCCGAAGACATTTTTGCGGTGGAAGATAAAAATATGCATGTAAGGAGACAGTGTTTAGGTTCAGGAGGTTCAATTCTGGGACCAACAGCCTTCAAAAAGGGCCATGATCCAGGCCTGGCATTGCACCCCTTGATAATAATTTTCTTCGGCCAATGGTCCATATTTTCTTAATATAATAGACTTTTGTACTGTATCAAACATTGGGTTATCCAAGATAATTCCACTAACTGTTGTATAGGTACATGAGTAGTGGACACTCGAGATTTCAATTATAAAAACAAGACTGTGGGATAACTATAGGTTTGCATGCGTTAATTTTAATTAAGATTTATTTGTGCTGAGTTTCTTTTAGGTTTAGAAAGATCTGGGTGTTCCAGGCAGACTTGGTTAGGTTATTGTAGCAAGAAATTTCTCTTCTGATCAGGTTGATTTTTTTAATGAGGACTTTTTAGAAAAGTTCACATACTTTTGTATGAAATCTTCATTTGAATACTATTCACTTGATTTAGGAACTATTTCTTCGATCGCTTAAGTTCTAATTCTACATAAGCAAGATGCAAGCTATAAGTACATCAAAGGGCTCATTTTTCCAGTAGCATCCTGTTAGGAATAAAACATGTATTTGATACTTTGTTAAGTTTTAACAGACTGGTATGTGAATTAATCAATAAAATAACTTATTTTAAAGTAATATAATTTTTTGATATTTATAAAAGTATTCAAGTGAATATTGTTCAATGAATTTTGACAATTCTACTAAACTATAAGAAAAAACCTTCAGTATTTTAAAACGTTTTTATTTAGACGTACTGTCATTAATAAAATGCTATCACGACAATATTTCATTGCTTACTTTTTAAATAGATGGTTAATATTAAATGATTTTAATAAGAAACTCATTTGTTTATTTAAAATACAATATCAATTCTCTGTATGTACACGAACGCAACTGTACAATTGACTTTATTATGTGGGCGAGATTAAAATTGCATTTACTATATGTTTCTAAATCCATTTTTGAGCTCGCCTACTTAATAGTCAATTAAAAAAGAAATTACAGTTGCGTCATTAAATTCCGGAGCAGCGGATAATATGTGGACATTAAGTTTGAAATTGAGGGTTTTTATGTATATAATTTTATTTTATGGAGCGTTCGATCGGTTAATTTGAATACTAAAAAAAAGAAAATTTAAAACTCTAAATAATTATTCTCATATATGTATTCAGAGTCGGAAATGACCAATTTATTCTCCCTTTTTATGGATAACGAAAATATGATTATAATAGAGTTCTGATAAGTAGTTGTACAAGTTTCCCCCCCCCCTAAAATATTTTTTAAAGAATATAAAGAAGAGGGAGTGGGATATCGGTGTGTAAAGCAGGGCTCGTTAGGGAGGGAGGAAGCGCCGGCAGAGATAAAAGCGACAGGAGATGAAAGCGGGGAATGGCTGTAATCTTGGCGGAAGGAAATCTCACTGTAATCGATACAGGGGCAAGATGGCCGCCGGAAGTAATTAAATGTGCCTCGGTTCAGGTGCCACGGCCAATGCAAATGCCTCGTTAGCCAGATTTTCCAGGCGCCATTGTGTCCTCTGTTGTCGCTAATAGCTACCAGCCTCTTTATAATGTTCTATCCAAACCCAAGAGCTCCTCTAATATATTTACCATCTCTTCTACAAAATGGCGGATTATATCTCCCTTGTTTATAACATTGAAAACTACTTTTAAAGAAATAATTGCAATAGCTTGTAATAAAAAATTAAAATTAATGAATGCAATATAAGAACGTTAGATTTTGAATAGTCTTTCAATACTGTTCAATATTTCAGTCCGATTCTGCTCCTAGCATTTTAGTTTAAAGCTAATTTTTCTTATTGGAAAATTATTGTTTGACCGTATTTAATTAATTGAAGGAAGTTGGTTCGAGTGGAGGTTAGGAAAGGTACAAATATATAGGAAAAAACTTTTAGTAAGCAACGTTTCACCTTATTTCGCAGGACTTTCCCATCAGGGCTAAATGAGAAAAAAGATACATTATAAAATATGATAAGACTATAAGATAGAATATTGTGTAAATGATGATATATGTAATAAATAAAATTGATATCAAAAAGGAACGTAGTAAACTAAAAAGAATAAACACATAAGTGAATAGAATACAAATTGCCAACTGCTGGAAACAAGCTGGCGTACGTTGCAGTCAAGCAAGCACTTGCTCTTCCAGGTCAGGGTGCGGCCATTGTGACCGCCCCAAGAAATAAGTCTTTTACTATGAAATCGTATTATGAAAAATTAAATCTTATCAATCTTAGTATGAAAACTTATTATGAAACATTAAATCGAGTAGCTGGCATGTAGAGTAAAAATTCGCCAAGCAAACTAAAAA
>NW_027108122.1:2981806-2993957 GCF_000696795.3 Halyomorpha halys
TCTTAATACCTAACTCCCTCTGTCAACAACTCGAGAATCTATAAATGTAGGATTACTGAGAGAATAAAGCAGTCTATTAGCAGCAACCGTGAGTGTGTTTTCTTCTACCTTCTTTCCTTTTTTTTTGATTTCATAACCCGCTATCTCGTATCTTTTATATATATATATATTTTTTTTCTGACATAGAAAAAAAATAAGAACAACAATTAAATATATACAAAGGAAAAAATGAATGTATATATGTAGGCAAACTAAAAACTATAAAAAACAAAACAAAAAACCATATGTTACATCTAACCATTCCGATCGCTGGGAGGAGATTCCAATTGCTAGATTGAGAATAGGACATATAAATAATAATAAATGATAATAACTCATTCACATCCGATCAATAAGCAACCATACACTAACAATCAACCACATATTTCAGGAATGCCATTTCTACGTTGCGGATTTAAGTAGATTAGCAGTTGGAACGGAAATGACGGTGAAAAAACATAAAATTGGTATTAATTAAAAAAAAAAAAGAAAAACTTATGTAACAAGATTTAAACATTAAATTCGAACACATTAAAATTAAAATTTAGGAAAATAAAACAGAAAACATGGCGTTAATGACCTTTGGGTTTTACACCCTAAAGCCCTAATGAAAAAAAACGACTAACAGATTACAAATGTACCACTGAAGTAATGAATTGTGAAATAATAATATATAGAACTGATAAGAAAGAGTGTATAATTAAAGATATTAATTTTTTACTGTACTATACTTTCATCTCATTTACTCCTTCACTTTTCCCCATATTTGGTATTATTTATCTAACAAATAATAATAAATTCCGTTGAAAACTCGGATCCGAAATTTTTCACGATCCCAATAATCTCTATTGTGTCATGTACCTTTTTTTATTATTTCAGAAATTCTAAGTTTTTATGTTACTTAAAGCGTTTATTTAAGATTATAATAAGCCGTTATCAACCCTCTTTTTTTATATAATGTTTACAATAAAATTGAATGCACATTGTTAATTAATATGCCATAAAATATGACTATGGAAACACGCAATTTTCGAATAATTTCAAATATGACTCTAACAGATTTCCATTTTTTGAGACATTTTGACAACTTACTTAAAGGTAAAATTTTTGTAATTAATTCTCAAGTCAAAAACGAATAGAAAATGGAAAAATGTATAGAAAATAAGGATAAATATTTTGAATAAAAATGTTTTGATTTCATAAAGTTGTTTTACTAAATAAACTTTACAGGGAAAACTGACATTTCATATGAAACAATCCAATATAGATGTAATTATAAATCTGTTCATATTTCATATCTATTTATTTGTCATTGAAATAACAACTATTTCATTATCAATATACATTAATTCAATTACTAATGAGCTATTGAGTCAATTAAATATGACTAGTACTAGGTATTTTAATCATTTGAGTATAGCTTAAAAAATATCTTCACTCCATTTAAAGATTATACAATATACATTGAAAATGAGTCATTATTTGAGAAAATTTTGGTATCTCAGGAACAATTTAGACATACATACATCTATTAGGACTCAAGTTCAATCTAGACAAATGAAATCAGAAGTAGTTTACAATAATATCCATTGCAGGACTAATGATTTCCATGATATTTGCAATAATGCAATCTAAGAATGGTGATTTTTCTAAAAAAATACTTTTTTTGAAAAACTCACTTTCTAAAACTAGTAGCCTAACTAGGGCTCCGATTTTAGCAAGTTTCTTGGTTTTGGTTTAGCGGCGTAATAAATCACAGGTTATCAACACTGTTAATTGCCTATTAATTTTTGCTTATATTTGTTTTATTATTATTATATATATATTTGTGACAGCAAATCTTCTAATTTCAAAAACCGAAACACTAACTAAGGGTTTTTGAAATATTTGGGCTGTGTATTCTACAAGTGTAGCCTAATTTTAAAAATGTATATTTTAAATAATTTGGTTTTATGAGGGTTATACTTCTTCTCTTATAAGCACTAGGTAATTTCTTGGATATTAAACCACCCCTAAAGAAATTATAATTCTTCTGTATCATAATATTCTTTCTTTGTTTCTTGATTACCAGATCGACTTGGTAAGTCATGCATGGTTATTGTATTACAGTTGGAATTACTTTTTGCAGTTAATAATGGGGTGGATATAGTCTCGTGCAAAAGAAAACCCGAACACTATAATTACTGAGCAATTTGAAAAAAAAAAAATAAATAAACATAATAATAGTTATGTAATTAACGAATGAAAGAGAGAAAAAAAATGATTGATTACAAAAATATGATTTCAGACAAAAAAAGATAAAAATCATGATAATAATAACAATAGATAATGTAATGAAATGTCATGGGATTCAGTCTTCGTGATAAAATTTGATTTCCTACAATATAGGCCACAGCATCTTTATGTTGCTGGTAACTAGAAATGCAATTTTGTGAACAGTTTTTGATGAAATCATCTGCTGATTCTAATTGTACCTCGCGATTTCTCATAAATCAATGGGTATCTAATACGATTCTTAGAAATTATTTGTTTTTTGAAATTAATGAATTTTTTTTTCGTGAAGGACGCTAAAAAAAAAAATTGTTTAGCCATTGTACATCAGCTGTGGCCTGAGTATTGTTTTGTAAATGATAATAGTCGTATCTGGTTTTAATCTATATTTTCTGTCAACGATACAGCATTTCTAACCTTGTATTGTAATAGTTAACGAAATGTATTGCTCTTACTAGAAAATGGTATAAAGATGAGACATTCAAATTTTAGGTCAGTCGAAATCGAGTTTATACGTATCATTAATTGCCTTATATAAAATAATTCGTCTCGATTTTTATCTTAATTAGCGTTGACAGAGGAGATTCGGTTGAGTTTCCCCCTGATTGACACGAGGAAGTTGTTAGTGGTGTATCGGGCCACGCGGCGACAATTAACCGTGAAACTGGCCTCATCCACCCGCGCAGCGATGTGCTCCCCTCGCTCTGATTAATCATATAAAGTCCTCTCTACCGTATCAACCGGTCATCAACTTCTTTGTATTGACAGACTGCCATAAAAAGCATGTCGAAATGGAGTTGTCGACAACAGAGAACAGTACACTTTGGATCGTTCTATCTATACCAAATCACCCGATAAAAATTACTTTGCACCCACTCCCTCTGGTTTATATAAAACATGGAACAATTGATTTTTTTGCTGTATCTACAACTCTCATAGATTTTTTTCGCCTTAATTGATATTTTTTGTTTTATTATTTCAGTTTTAAGTCCTTTTTTTTTTTTTATTTATTTATTGATATTTACAACTGTATAAAAAATACAACAAGTAAATTTGATCATAATGACATAATGATATGATACAGGATGTAGAGAAACTACCCAGTAGTAGAACTCTAAATGTTTTAAGTCCAAAATTTACTTTGGGGCTCCACTAAACCATCAAATTCCTCCCGAATCCAATCCTTACAGTCCAAAATCCTTCGTTAAATTCTTAACGCTCCTTACTTTGTCACAAATCAAGTCATCCATCAGGACTTCAATGTCCCATATGTTACCGATTTGGCCAAAACCAGATACCATTTCTTCCATGGAAAACTTCCCAACCACCCAAATCCACTTGTTTCTAACCTGACTTCTCCTTCATTACCTAATAATCCTCCTAGGTGTCTGAAAAGAAGATGGCCTCGGGATCTTCTCCTCTAGAAATGGAAAATTTGGAGTTCTATCAATGGGTAGATTCTCCACATGTTTGCATCATGTCACTATCTCACCTACAGCAAATTTACTTGTTGTATATATGTTATACAGTTGTAAATAACAATAAATAGATTGAAGAAAGAAATTCAAAATTTTTTTGTAAAAACTATTCTAGAAATAATCATGAAATTTTGCAAGAAGTTTGTGTGCTATTAAAAAATCTCTTATTAACGTTTCTCATTCATTTAAATATAATTTAAGGACTAGTTATTTTGTCTTACAAAAATAATAATATTTAGAATCTCCTGGATGGAATGATCAAGTTTGTTTCAAAGGATTCTTGAATAACAAGGTGGTTCCCAAAGTGGAGTGCCTTAAGTATAATGCTAGGGGTGCCACAAGTGAATTCCATTATTTCGAAATATTGCTGTCAAAATCAAAAACAAATAAGTTAATGTAACTTATTTAATTGTGCCAACGTTTCGGGTAGAGTTTCTAGTCTTCAGCAGGGCTGAGAAAAGAACAGCCAGATAACAACCAATAAGCATAAAAAATAAAAAATAAAATATAAACAGAATGACATAAAGTTAATAAATTAACAGAATAGAATTAATAAAATGAAGTTATAAGAGAAGTGGAAAATAAAATGTAATACATAGGTAATTGAACAAGTAGGTAAAATAATATAATTAATGAAATAAAATAAGAATGAAGTTATATTATGCAAAGAAGTATGAATATATTAGTCATTAATAATTTAAAAATTGAAATATGGAAAGAAAAATAAAGTTGAGAGAAAGAAAATATATGTAACCATAATAATTGATAAAGAGACAAAATATAAGTATAGTTTAACAAAAGAAATTAATAGAAGTAGAAAAAAAAATTATTTAAAAAAAAACAATAATGATCTATGGTGAACATAAATAATAACGTGGGTAAGGAAAATGAGGAAGGGATGGTAAAATAATGGGAATAAAACGAACCTGTTAGCTTGAAAACAAAACGCCTTGTGGTATTTGTTTTCATAATTCCCTAACTGATTAAGTCATGAGGATTACATTTAAAAAACATCTCATTATTTATTTTAGTCATTATAGAGAAAAAAAATAAAAACTGTACGTCCAGAAGTTTAGTGATGTTCCCTCACTTACCGTTCACTCCCTCATTTTAACATTTTTTTAAACTATTATTGTTGATATTCCTGTGTGGCGTGCTGGTGAAGATTCTTCACCACTAAGCAGTTACGAATTTTCGCAGTTCGAAATTATGACTTTTTATTTTTGGGATTTTAGGAAGTGAAATCTGCCCCTCTTTGGACAACTAATACATTTTTTTTAACTCATGCGAACAATGAGAGATGAGTAATTATGACAAACAAAGTTGAATGTGCTCTATTGGAAGGTTTTTGAAAATAAATCATTTAAGCCAAGATACGACAATGCCTAACAATAACAAAAAACAGTTGATTGGGTTTGCCCAAAATCGTTGGAGTTCTGTTGAAGAAAATTGTAAACAAACTTCAAAATCAGTTATATAAAGTTGCACTTTCGGTCAATTTTAGGGGAAATGTTGATATCACATGTTACCTCAAGTAGATAATTTCAGTTTCACAACTTTTTTATTGTACGTAATTTTATTATAATACTTTAAAAAAATGAACATATGATTCTAGAGATGTCTGTAATCACCAAAGTCACAGGTCACCCCAAATTAGCAGCTGATTATAGGTTCCATGCACCCATTGAAGATAGAAAATTAAGATTTTGTTATCACTAAAATATTTATATATTTTTAAAAGTTTTGTGTGATAATTCTAAAACAATTTTTTATTCCTTGTTTTTTTGTGCTATAATAAATAATTATCTTTCTTGATTATGTTAAGTATTTTTTTTTTTTACTTTTGTTCTTAAATACGCGTATTATCTAAACTTTTTACCTCTCCGTAATAAAGGATTAAAATCAAATCTAAATTTAGTTATAAGTTTACTTAATTATGTTAAAAAATTATTCGTTATTATAACTCTGCAACTAGAATTTTTTGACCATATCCATCTATAATAATTAACAAAAACTAATTTTTTGTCAAATGTGTTACTATTATAGCGATATAATAAATAATATGATCTCGACATTTTTTTTTCTTTTTCTAATCATCGTATCTTTCATTGAATAGTTTCTCATGAGGTATTTTCAAGATCTGAGATGGTATTGAAGGTTGGTGATGGAAAATTTACTATGGGAATGAAAGAAAACGTTGATATTTCGACTAAGCTATAATAATTACCCTTCACCCCCCTCCCCCAACGTTATCGATGCCGTTTAAAAAGGGGGGAGCGGGCATAGAAACAGGAAAATTAAATTTGAATAGAGCGAGGAAGCAGGAAGAGGTAATCGGATCTCTTCCAAATAACCTTAGCCCCGGATCTTTTTTCTCATTAATTTCATTTACTTGGAGTTGGTAGCCCTCAGGACGGTAAGTGGTTTACCTGGGTAGGAACAGAATTACAGCTTAGATATATATACCCCCCTCCTTGGGGAATCGTATCTCCCCATCCTAGCCTCTCCGCCTTCCATTTATCAGCTACTCTTCTTCCAATATTGTTATTCAAGCTCTATGTTAGATCGAATGTTATATATTTCTTTAGCGTACTGGTGATTTGCTGCTGATATAAAAAGACCAATAAAGTAAAACTTGTACTGTTATAACCCATTAAGGATCTTTGGGTTCAATACTTGGTAAATAATTACTGTTTCTAGACCAGCTATGGTGAAAGGAGGTGGTCCGTCCGAGATCATGGTCAATCACCAGGTTTTACCTTAATTAAATTTTGAGGCTAGGTGTGCCCAAGGAGGACTCGCTAAAAACTCTTAGTAGTAATGTCATCAAAATAAATACTCCGATACTTATCGGACGGCCTGCCCCATTGCCAATGTTTGAAATAGTTTTAGAAAAAATACACAACATTGAGTTTAGAAATTATGCTGATAGTATTTCTACTTTGAGCTTTTAATTCATTACATAATCATTCTTGATCACTTTAGCTAAGAAATAAAACAATTTGATCGAATTAAAAGAAAATTGCAAAAAATATCGCAAAATGGAATCATTAGTTCCACCCTTGACAGATCACAGTAAACAAACTGTGAGTTGCGATGATGAGAGAACGTTCAGTATGATCCAAGGAGCATTTTGATGATTGGCAGGGAAACTAAAACACTAAGGTCAACGTGTCCCGGTTTCTTCATTATTGATGATCAACTTCACAGATGATGTGAGTGTACCGATTTGCGTTTTACAGCACTATAAGGTTAAAACATTGCATGAATCAAGATATATTCCCAAAGAAGACCATAAAGAGCATTAAAATATACAAAGTGCATGCAGACCTGGACTGTGAGAGCTGCAGTATGTCGTCAGATCTCAAGCCATGAGGAGTTGTGATCATAAAAATTGAAATTCAACTAAGGCTGTATACAGATTGCATCTTACTGGGTTTCTTGTAATTATTAATTTAAAAAATTCAATGCTCACAGAATTAAACTGACAAACTGTGCTAAAAATGGCGCCCAAACGACAAACTGATATAACTTGAGTCATTTTATGGTCACTGTCATTCAGTATTTGGCTTTATTTTACTAAAATTTTCCTTTTATAACTTCTTGATATTCAAAGAACTATAGATCATAAAAAATAAATAAAAATTGGTTTCTAAGCTAAACAAGAAAAGTAAGACTACTTTTTTCTGTTCAATTTCCAACTTTGAAAATTCAAGTTTAGTATCAATTAAACGGTCTATAGTAATGGAAAATTCTTCAAATAAAATATTGGTAGCAAATCCTTTACTTTTAAAATGACTGATTACTATTTAAAATATTTAAATTATTCCTTAGATAATCCACTTAAATGACGAGGAAGCGATAGTGGCGTAAGACACATTTATGATACATCAGTTGAATAATTTCAATCCCCAAGATCAGTATCCTTCTCTTCTTCAGTATATTTCTTCTTCCCACATCTGAATGTTCTTTCATTATCTTCTTTGGGAACATTTCTTTATTCATGCGATGTAGGTTCTTTCACTTAAGATTTCCGATTGATATTTTAGGGGTTAGAAGTGCTAATGTTTTCAATTTTTACTTTAAATTTTAATTTCCTGAATATTTAGATCCAAAATTTTGACCTTAATAATTGGTTTAAAATAAATTATTAGGTTTCCTGCTGTGTTGTCAGTATTATTTCACAGAACACATATTTTCATTACAACAAAGTCCAATTCCTAATTGTTCTAATGACAGCATTCCTCTTGGAACCGCTTGTTCGGTCCTGATGTTCCTCTGTCATAGTTAAGAGATGTTGATGTGAGTAGGGCCAGTCATCGCAGCCCATTTCATAACAATCTGGAGAGCCCTACATCTGTCTTCGCCGTTGACGGAGACGGTTAGTCCCGTTCACCGAACCTAAAGATCTTCCCCACACGTTTGTAGCGGCACTCTGGCTCAAAGGGGTGAGAGAGGCAACGTTAAGCAACTCGATGGTTTCTGTTTTGAACATATAATCTACCTATGGCTAGTAATGAAAAATAAATTAATTACAATAAAAGACTTTAAGTGGCATGTATCAATTCAGAGAGTTACATGAAAAAGTTTTTTTGCACATTAATATGTACGATGTGTATATTAGTCAGGTATGGCACAAAGAAATAAGGAACAAACCTATTATCGGCGGTGTTCTGACAAAAATGAATTCAAAAATAAATGTTGACTTACAATTGTTTAAAAGATAATACACAAATGTTTGTAGCAGTAATATTTATTAGATCAATGAACAAGTGGACTGGAAACTGGAATAGAGGACAGCAGTTTAGAGAGTGGAAAATCGTAATTTTTCTTTTCCAATGATTGCTCTTTTGGGCTGTATTTACAGCTATAGTAGTCCACTTACGAACGATTAATTTTACTACACGTACTGCAGCACTTCAAATCATGAACAATATGTTCATATTCTATTAGATGATTGTCAATTATTCGTTCAGTGCCGTTATGATTTTAAAATAGACCAGAAAGAGTCTGTGTACACCAATATATGTGTCATATTGATTGGTAAGTCAAAACACATTCATTACTACAAAATGATTTATTATATCCATCACTGCATGTGTCCGGAGAACCAATTACCGCACAAATAATTTTTTTCTTGTAGCTTGTTTGTTGAAGGATATATCGCCAAATAAACTGAAATATCATTATTATTCATAACAAAATCGGATATCCAATGATTCTGGCGTTTTAAGAAGTTACAAACTTTTAATTCATAGAAATCTGGAGCCCTGAAAGCCATCAATTTATTGTTGGACTTTATAAATTTGGACTGTACTACCGGGAAAGTATTGACAATGTGGAGAGCAACCCTAGAGAAGATAGGTTATGAAAACATGTGGGATGAGGACTAGATAGATCGGATAGTTACTAAGCTAAAGTAAGATTAAAAAGGGGTTGGTTGGGAGACCCCGCTGGGATCAGGGGCTAATTACCCAAGGGTCACTACCCTCTTCTCTTCTTCATCATCAATATAACATGACCTCAACCAATATTCCCATTACAGAAACATTAAAATATTGCTTCCATTGTGTATAAAAACGTTAATCGCAATATTATTGTTATATAAATGTTTGCATTGATTCTCTTGTAAAAACGCATCCAAAAGTTCTTTGATTTAAATTTGAAAATTTTGTTATTCACAACAGTGGTACGGATATTTCATCTAATATATGGAAATCAATATTTGTTGGTTCGTACTTTATGCGCTGTCATACCGTTCTTCCTTGTACAAGAGCCCAAGAGGAGAAAAATGACATGTTATTTCACCCCAATTTTTGATAACTTAATTGAAAACTAGGTATAATTACTAGTCAAAACTGATGAGTCTGCCAAGTATAGATAGTGGAAATAAAAAATGGCGGCTGTTTTAAAACGTTATAAATAATTAATTTTTTATTCATTGCTCTATATCTTTACAACTACCTACAACAAGAGAAATTCTAGGAGAGCATCATTTAAAGCAGATTAAATTTTCTAAAATTTAAGTTCTAATAAAGCTATTTACGTTCAACAGTTCTCAAAACATAGCTTTTTAAAAAGCAACATTTCATAAAAATGTTAAATGGAACCTACTGAAATATCAGCAGTTAGTTAATTTATTTTGAGAAATATATATCTCTGTAACTATGTGACGTACAGATGTCTATTAGCACTAAAATTAAAGCTAGTTTAATGAGCTATAAAGTAGTTTATGACGTTTATTTTCGCAGGAGTAGTAGTTCTTATAATATTTTAATAGTTGTTTTCATGAGATTTGCTAAAATAAATTTGTTTATAGTTGTTCGGACAAATTTTCATGAGCCAAATTTATATTCACATGGTAAAAACTACTACCCCTACGGAGATAAGTGATATAAACTACCTTATAGTCAGTTAAATTTCCTTTATTTTGAGTGTTAGCAGACATATGTGCGTCTTATAGGCCTAGAGATATATTTTTTCAAAAGTCCAACATTTTATACGAACAACTAGAAATTAACATTTTGTGAGCTTATTTTGTCAAATATCATTAAAACTACTACTCCTACAAAGATAAAGATTATTAACTATTTTATAGTAAATTTAACTAGCTTTAATTTGAGTGCAGACAGACATCTGTGCGTCCAATGGTTTCTGAAATAAAGTTTTTCATAAATCTAACTTGTTTTCCGAACCACTATAAATCAATTTATATTAGCAAATTTCATGAAAACTACTATTCCTACGAAGATAAAGGTAACAAACTACTTTATAGTACATTAAACTAACTTTAATTTGATTGCTAATAGACATGTGTAGGTCACATAGTTCCTGAGAAATATATTTTTCAAAATAAATTAACTCACTACTGATATTTCAGTACATTATTATGAAATTTTGCTTTTTAAAAGGTTATATCTCGAGAACTATTGGACGTAAATAGCTCTATTAGGGCTAATATTTAAGCAAATTTACTCTTCTTTAAATAATGTTCTTTTAGATTTCCTAGTTTTGTTGGTAGTTTTTAAGATATAGAGCTCCGAATAAAAAAGTTTTTTTAAGGTTTTAAAACAGCCGCCATTTTTAATCTCCCCTATCTTATACTTGGCAGACTCATCAATTTTGACTGTTAATTATACATAGTTTTCATTCAAGTAATCAAAAATTGGGGTGAGATAACTGCCTTTTGTTCTTCCTGGCTCTTGTACTATCCGATTGTGATGTGGGAGCTCTTTGTTAAACGTTCAGGATTTACCTGGGAAGGTTATAGGCTATTCCGATTTTTCAGTGAAATAAAAAAGTTATTGACGAAATTAAGCATTTTCTTCACAGTGAAGAAAAGAATTTAAAGAAAGAATCTTTCTCTTTCTGAAGAATAAGAAAAAGAAAAAGGTATTACTGATTCTATTGAAGGATTTTTAGTTACTAAAAATTTATAATTTATAATTTATAATGAGGATTTCAATAAAGTAGGTAAAAAAAAAAATATTTTGTGAAAAAGCAATCATATTCGTTTTTATTGTCGACTGAAACTTTACATACAAGTTTTTAAAGAAATTAAAAATTAGAAATTGTTCACCTTGATTCATTAGGATTTTTTCTGGTGTCAACTCCTTTATATTTTACCCAATTACAATGTAAATACAACCGCTGAAAGATGAATGCCTGGCGTTTTAATGTAAATTTATTTTTAAAGCACTCCCAAGGAAGGAGTGAAATAGTAGTTTATAATATGAAAAAAAAAATTCAAATGTTTTATTTTATTTCTCTGGTTCTGATTTGTTTAATTATATTATATTATTTATTAATTTAATTGTCTCTTGGATGCAGTTTATAGAGCCCTAATCAACTTCACAGTTTGGTGTATATGTGTTGAGTCGTGTTGAACTTATTCATATTTTTTACCAAATTTATTTATTATACAACGTAATTTATCGCTATAACCTAAGTAGATATGATAAACAATTGATTCAATATCTACTCCAATGCTTAAATAACTAAATATATTAATTTATATCAAACTTTAAATTCTATTTAATTAATCTAATTAATCTAACTACACACCTAAGCAATAGCAAAGCTTTGCCGGGTCTGCTCGTTAAAAAATAAATTAAAACAGTAGGAATTTTATTCAATAAATTTTATTTCTCTGCAGTCTGCATTATATTCATATATATATAAGTTAGCTGTATAGCATTAAGAACCACTACTAATAGGATTAGCTATTAAGTTTAATAAACCATATGTTTTAGATACCATATGTTTTAAATATCATATGATTGTATTAATAAAGGTTAGTTGTTGAGATACTCTTGTGTTGGTTACTCTGTGTTTTACTACGAACCCCTTGTTATTTTGATTAA
>NW_027108122.1:2999097-3013153 GCF_000696795.3 Halyomorpha halys
TTTTTTACATATTTGTAAAATATTTATGTACCATGGATATTTTTAGACTATACTATATATTGAATATAAGTTTAAAAATTGTTTTCTGATATGATTCAACTCCATAAAGAAGAATACCCCCTTACCAGTTTTGTCTGTGAATTTAATCTTAGCAGTTTATCTACTTTATTTTTTATTTCGTTCCTCTTGTTAAATTTACTTTTGATGTAACGAAGGTTCATTTGAAAAGCTTATTAATGTTTCGTTCTATACTTTTCAAAATGAATCGCTGAGGTTTTTTCTTACTTCTCCGAGATAGTCTTCGATCGAAGTGCTTTTTTTCTCTAAAAAAAAAATCTGTCTCAGAACGGGATTATAAGAACTGATATATGATGATCTATAATCAGTGGAGAAGATAGTCGGGGGTTCAGTCAGCAAGAAAAAAAAAACACATATAAAGAAAAATTTATTTATTCGACGTTTTTACCTGAATTTCAAGTCTTCGTCAGTGCTATAAAACAAAAAGAGTTAACTACCGCCATTCAGAGAAACATAAGAATAAAAACAGATAATAAACTATCAAATTTGGAATTGTACATAACAATGAATTGTAAATAAAACAATGTTGATTAATAACCATGGAATTAGACAATCGCAGATTGATAACAATGAAAGGTGAAATATAATATTAGGTAAAAAGATATGTATAAGATAAGGTATGTAAATAGTGTTTAAAAATCTGAAAAACAATTTGAATCAACATAATGAACTATATGAAAGAAAAATGAAATATATGAAAACCTGAAATTGAGGTCGAAACGTCGGCACAAATAATTTTTTCTTTCTTTATTTTTTTTTGCTGACTGCACCCCCTTTATCTTTACTTATTAATCTACGGTTAACTATCTACAACTCATTATGATCAATAATCGATAGTTTGAGTCCTTGAGTAACAGATGGAGTCGCTATCATAGAAAGATAACCTTCCAAGGAAACCTACAAAAATCACAGTAAATTTACAGCACGGTTTTAATTATTCTTATTGTTTATATTCCATAAAACTCATGCCGCTACAACCCACGAAGGACCTTATAACATACTTGGCCATAGTAAAGTGTACTGTAATCACTTTCTTTATCATGTTTTTTAAATCTGTTTTCAGATCTGGGATCAATACGTTGATTAAAACATCATCACTAATTCCAAAGTATCCAATTTCGCCTATTAGTATTCTGGCAATATATATTTCCAGTTCACATAAAATTGAATTTAGAAAATAGTTTGTACACCTATCTTCTATTCCGGAAATGTTATATCATATAAATTTTAAGTGATTTTCTTTTTTTCTCCTTTCCATATTATTTTAAAAAATATTTATACTACACCAACGTTGCAGAGTCCTCCGTCTTCAGGGTACTTCCTCTTATATAAATAATATCCTTTCTCTTCTTGGGTTCCTACGCCTAAAATCCATAACTTTACTTCGTCAGTTTCTTTAAAAAATATTCTCTCGTTAACTCTTCGGTATCTTTATCAGCGTTATAAAAACTATTATTGTTGTAATAGTAAGTACCCTGAAGACGGAGGAGGACTCTGAAACATAGGTGTAGTGTAGTATTTTTGAAAATAAATAAAAATTTTGGAAAGGAAAAAACATTATTTTTATGATTAAAACATAATGAAATAGTAAAACCTAGAGAAATGAAGCTATACTAGATTATTTATAGTAAAATAATGAGAGAAAAATAATTTTTATTGAAAAGCAGCCCATTACAGTTGGGTAGTAACTTTTTTATAATAAAGTGTTTTGTCTCTATTATTACCAAAAACTTAGTTCAGGTTATTTGCGTCTTTCTACCGGACATAAAATTTGGTTTGATTTATCTTAAAGATTAGAGTTAGGAAAAATGTTATTCGTTTATATATTATTTTCAAAAATTGATCTAGCTCAGTTTTTTTTACTTTAAAAAAGAAATATATGTATTAATAAGTATGAAAAGATTGTCAAATAAGTGAAGATTAGTGAAGATGTAATGGAAATTACTTACTCAATCTTTGAGCTCCATCTGATCAAATGATCAATCCATAAATTAACTGTTATATTTTTCCTATTACTTATTATTTATTTGTTTTTCTAACTTTTAACTAATTAATATATATTTATTTATTATTTATTACTAATTTTTTTTTTGTCTACTTAAGAAATAGGACGATTAACAAAAATACCAGAAAACTTATTATTATTTTTTAAGTGATCTTTACATCTATCATCAATCAGGAGGTGAGATTTTTCTCAAACTCTCTCACTTCTTTCGAGCCTCTCACTATCCATATATGCTACACTCAGAAACACGAAACGTTTAACGTCAGTAAAGCTCTGTTATCCCTTATAGAACAAAATATCCCACTTCGAAGGTATTAGGGCACACCATATCGTACATTGTAAATCTACCTTTAACCTGCCGACGACTTGAGGAGGATAGCTTACCCCCAAGAGGTCAGTTCCGCCGACAGACAGAGATCACTAATACAATGCGGCTACTAATTGAGAAAGGATGGGAGATAATTAGAGGTGGATGTGTGAAGTGGCCCTTGTCACTCATCCAGAGGGGCAAAAACTTGTTTTTCTGTCTTATCATCGGCGGCGCGCTTTAATCTCATCCACTCACCCGGGCCCACTCCTAATGCCTCAGTCACCGCCCTCATTTCTGTTTGCTAATAATAATAATAATATACTTAGCTCTATAGGAGAAATGGAATGCGATTGGAAAATGTGCTTACTTTGAAGACCTGAGGGATCCAATTGGTTGGGGGCATTCAGCTAAGGGCGCTAGAAGATGTATCGAGTTGTATGTCCTTCTCATAATTCACTTCCTCAAATAAAAATGTTTAAAGACCTTGAAGAATATGCTAGTTACAAAAAAACTTAATTAAAACAAAAAATTAAACAGTAAAAAACTTAAATATTTTTATTATTTTTAGATAAAGTATCATTCTGCTAATTTCGTCCTCCATCAATTTTTTAAAAAATCTTTCGAATCCGTAATAACTGAAATTATGTGAACAAAAATTTCTATGTATTTTTCATTTAGTTTTTCACAGCGTTATGCTGTACTTCTAACCAAGAAGGGATAGAAACTATCATGCACGCATTTGATTGGTCGATGTATAGTTTTCACTATCAGTTTGTATTTAAACATTAAACAAACAAAAATATTAACAACCGGTTACAATATTTCTCTTTTACAAATAAAAAAAAATTCAAATTTACCTAATGTTCTGATCCAGTCATTTCATAAAACGTTTTTACTATCCAAATTTGGACTATATGCTATTATAAAATTATATGTTCTATGTTTCATAGAACATATGCTATTATAAAATTATTATATAATTTTAATTATAGCTGAAGTGATGATATTCTAAAAAATAAAATAAATTCAAGCAAAAATATTAACAGTCCACAACAACATTTCTCCTAAGCAATAAAAAATAATTAAATAAAATCTATCTTGCGTAATTTTCTGATCCATTGACGAGTTAAAATTTTTCATATCTATATACGGATAGGATAATAAAAATTAATGATTCTTAAAGGTCTTAATTTTTGTATTTAAAATAGTTAATTTTTTTTTACTTATTTAATATTATGATTTTTTTATGAATAAAGTTAATTATTATTATTAATTATTATTTATAGCTCAATACAGAGATAGATTTTAATACTCACCAATAAATATGTAATGATTGTGAGAAAAAAAGAGGCAACTATTTCATATCTGTTCCGCGACTCTATCTACTCTGACGATCTATTTGGCATAAACTCTTCCTTACCAGTTATTCTATCTTTTCCTAAATATAAGGCCATCAGAAGATAATTTATATATTTTAATAATTTTAATATATTCTTAGAAGGATGATATGATTTTCAAACGCCTAAAAACGTACTGCATACTCACATTCATAACTATCTTTAATATTTATTTTTCAACTAAAAGTGATTACAAATAGCAGCCATTTGTGAGTTATTGAAATGTAACTTTGCTTCGCTTCTACTTTTTCAGCCTACTCACGAAAAAAATTTCTCCGGCACGAAAATCCTTCCAGAAATTTTTAGTTCATGTGGCCGAATGTTTGAATCGATCATTCTGTTTGGAAGGAAACCGCACTAATCTCACAATCCATTTTATCATGTTTTTGCAAATGTCATTTTTTTTTTTTTTTTAGTTAAGTGACAGCCGCCTGAGCAAGATGAAGCCTCTTATAGGATTTTAAAGTTCCAGATGTTTCAGTGGTTAATGAAAGAAAGCAACTCTCAGACGCTTATATTTTTTTACAAGAGCCTGGAGAAGCCTGGAAGAGGGTCGGAGAAGAATGAGAGTATAATTACCGAGGAGAGGGAAATATTTGATGACAGAGGAAAGCCTTTGGTAGGTGTATATAGAGCTACAAAGGATATTGCACATATAGAGCGCGACATGAAAGGAGGGCCCATGATTAATTTTTGCTGGTTGGGTAATCGGCTTACAGCCCCAGCGGGTACACCTCGCCTTCTAATATAACTCTCCGATCTTCTACCAAAGCTCTCCTGGGATTTCTAATACACCTTACACCTACCGGGGGTATTATGTCAATATTATATTTAATTAACAAAAAGAAAAAAAAAAAATGATTTATGAGTAATTCCGAAGGCCTGAGGGATCGAAAGCCCTAATAAGAACATTAAACCCAAGATCCGTTGTCCTGTTTAACATCTGTAAGACCCTTTCTTTTTAAGAATGCAATATCCTCCAAAAAGGGATTTGCACTTGACTGATTTTCTTAATTTTAATGTCTTAAAATACTGTATGGTCTCAGAAAATAAGAAGTTTACTACTTTTAAATGGATTTTACAATAAGCTAACTATTTATACTGCGTTTTTACAAAGCAGGGACAGGGCTGTGTAGTTAAGGCATAACTATTAAAAAATAAATAAAAGAAGAAAAATCTGGAATAAAATATAAATCATATATTTAAATACATACGAAATACGCAATCCAACTGAAATAAATAAAACATTTATATTTATATAAAATAATAGATAATTTTAAAAAAGTAGTAAACCAAACTTTTAATAAAAAGAACAATATTTTTAAAAAGTCTTTAAAAAAATTCAAAATCATTGATAATGAACTACTATGCTTCCGATGGACTCCAAAGAACACCAAAATTATCACCATCCCGAAACTTAAATGACAGTTCGTGACTGTATTAAAAAAAACACTTATTAATTATGCGATTCAAGTGGAGAAGGACACGCTGGAGAAATAAGAAACAGAACTCAGACGAAACCCGAAATATCTTAAAAACTAGGGCATATTTCCGATTACCGTAGTCATTAGCGGAAAGGAGATGACAGTGAAAATGTCATTTTAGTAGAACCATTTTAAAATTAGGTACTGATTTTATGACTTAATTTAATGTTTGAAAATTTTAAAATGCATGAGTTTAAATCTATTTTGTATGAAAATGAGAAGATAGGTTCGTGATATGTATAATGTATAATTAAAAGATTTTATTGCATTTACATATTTGTTTTAAAATTGATACATATATGTGAACTTATTTGGCATTTTTAATTATAAGAAAATTCTAGTCTTAATGAGCAATAATGGACAATTGGAGCTACATATTCTCTATTTATAAAAATTTTTTAGCTACAAAAAAAGTAAAAACTTATCAACAGGGGATATCATGCATCCAATATTTTCATTGTTAAATTTGAAATCAGAATAATTAAGTTCAGATTTCAAATGAAAGTATATTTCATATTTTCTTTTTATCCTTTAACTGGTATTAAACGGTGGCTGGAAATCTCATTATACCCCAACACGATCTTTAACAGAAAATTACTGCTGTATGATATTGTTGGATCTCTTCTTTTTCATAAAGTAAGAAGAGATATTCCGAAGAGGAAAAGCTAACAACTTGAGGTGAAAAGCTTTACAAAATCAGGGACCGGTTGTGTGGGACCCGATTTTCCCATTAGTTCACCAATGTTACTGGTTTTTCTCTTCCTCTCTGGCTTTTCTCCGCCCCCTTTCTCGAAATGGCAATTACAAAAACCAGAAAAATTGTTTGTTATTAATCATATTTCATATTCATAGTTGTTTTTATAATTAGTTACAATTTGAAATAAATATTAATATAAAAAAATAAATAAACAAAACACAAAATAAAATAGAGAATAAAAATACTTAATGCTGATAATTAAAATTTTTAATCATACCATCCTGAAGTATTTTAAATTGTGGAATATTTAATTAAGCCATATTGCATACTCTTTTTATTTTAAGGAAGGAAGAAATTATTTAAGTATATAATAATAAGCAAACTACTGTAATATCCAGAAACAACATTAAGTTTCTAAGAAAATTATAATTCTATTGAAGTTCAGTCTAATATCTTCAATATTTGACGGACAGCTGTTTAGCCAAAGGTGTTAGGCATTTTCAGCTTAAGAATCACCTGTAAAAAACCCCCCAAAAAAACAAAAAAAAATACCACAGTATTGAAATGAAGATAAAGTCTAAATCAAAAGTTTTAAGCAGGTTTTAAATTAAAAAATAATGAATTTCAAACATCAATTTTTATAAAACACCAACTATGTTTCGAATCTGAACATCTAATATGCAACAATATGGAAATTCATAAAAAAAAAGTTTTTTTTAAAAATAACACTTTAGTTTTTAGTACGAATATTATTTACTCATTACTTTTATTTCCTGCAGGATTTTAAATATTCTACTTCTAGAAAAACTTCTACCTTTAATTTAGGGTTTAGTTTCGTAAAAGTGAAATTAAAGGGTTTTTTTATGAGATTGAATTTGGCTCTTGATTTGTCAAAAATGTGGTGTGAAATTAGATTTTTTTGCCATAGGTGAAATTGTTTTTTTAAAAGGTGACAGGTATCCTTAAAAACCACAAAAAAAGTTCACTTGAACTATGGTCCAATTCCAAAAAGAAAATCATGAAATTCAAGTTTTGTGCTTTTTATACAATTAACGTTTTTAATTAACTTAGATAGAGTACAGCATAGAAAACGAGGTGTATTTTTCTTTACAGACAAGTAGAATTTGTCAATTGGTGATTTTACAAAAAAAAAAAAATAAAAATCCAACAAAAACGCGTTTTTTTAGAGACTTGTACTTAGCTTAATTTCCCTTCAAATGGTTTTCACAAAGACGAAATCTATATTTCAATTTATTCTACTCCTATTAAAACTCTCGTCCTTATAACAAAAAAAAAACACAAGTGTTAAATTTTCTGCTTTCTGGGTGAAATGGAGCCTCAGTTCATGTGAATATTGTTTTGTTAATATTGAAGTATACTATGTCCTCAAACCACATTAAATTTTTCTGGAAGGATACCTTTGGCCTAGCTAAAGTGTGATTTGTAAAAAATTCTGCTAATAGTCCCTCCACAAGCCCTCTCATAATAGATTTAGTTAAACGGAACCATATTTCTTAAAGAAAATTTTATCTACTTTACAATAATATAATTGAAACCTGATATATTGATGAGAAGATGGTGCTAAAATTAAAATTGCTGGTTAAAATATTTTAGTAGTGCCCACGTTTCGGCCAGAATTTCTTCGTCAGGGTTATGTACAATGAACAAGATAACAACCAATAAATAAAAAATATATATGTAGAATTATTAAGTAAATAATTCTACAGAATGAAAATTAATAAAAATAAAGTAATGAAAAAAGTGGAAAATAAAACGTATATATAGGTAATTAAATATGTAAGTAAAATAACATAATTAAGGAAATAAAAATATAAAGTTATAAACAACAAAACAAATAAATATGAATATTTTAATTTAGTAATAATTTAAAAATTAAAGTTATGGAAAATAAAAGGAAAGAAAGAAAATATATATAACTAACGAAACAAAACATAGTGTTAAGTAAGACAAAAGAAGTGATTAGAAAATACGACAATAATAATATATGGTTAACATAACTGATAATGTGGTTAAGGAAATTAAGAAAAGAATAGAGAAGAAGGAGGTAAAAGAATCTGATATATCTTGAACAATCTTTGAGTAATCGCTATTGCTCAACAAAAATGATATTTGGAGAAGTTTGTCGGGGGGTGCGGTCAGCAAAGAACAAGATAAATAAACAAAACCATATTTATTTATTTTATGCCGACGTTTCGACCTGAGTTTCAGGTCTTCATCAGGGGTTGTGGCGTAGAAGGTAGGCCTGCAACACAGTTAACTGTGTGCAGTGTTGCAGGCCTACCTTCTTTTGTTTATTTATGTTGTTCTTTGCTGACCGCACCCCCGACAAACTTCTCCAATCATTAATCTACGGTCAACTATCAACACCTCAAAAATGATATTTACTTTGAAAAATACAAAACTTTCCTTTGAAGGTATTGATCCTGATATACCTTGTATAAATTTTTTTGATGATTAAATCGCTTCTTATATTATGTAAAAAGATAACTCGAGTATTTTCTATGCAACGGAACAGTTTTCTCCCGTTGGAGGCAGCTAAATGAATGAGGACCCATTAGATAATAAGTTCCCTCTCGATGGAGACCCACCCAGTGAGAACTATTTTTTTATTGAGAGGAATGAATATAAAATAGGAGCTCGTAGGGACGGGGAATGTTGACTAAACAAACATATTCCGGTATGGGACCGTCCGCTATTAGCATCTGCTCCTGGGATAACACTCTATCTCATTATATCGCTCCACGTGCTCAAGCTGGCCAAATCTCTTCTCGCTAGTACAATGGTTCTTTGCAGCCATCCTCTCCTCAGTGTTATTGTAGCCACGCTTATGGCTATTTTATTGATGTCGAGGGTCCTAATAACGGGTCCTTAGGGCTCTGTCGGGGTTAGTAACCTAAGCTTTTAGGTTATAGCTACAGCAATTAGACCAGTCAATTTTCTTTGGGATCTAGAAGTCGGATTTGGATCCCTTCCATCTAACAAATAAAATCAAAAATTTTATTACTTTTTACGTATTACCAGAAAAAAATTGCTTTTTTAGAAATTAAAATAATATTTCGGATGTGATTTGAAATTAGAAACCTTTTTCAATTTTTTTCAAAGCGCCAAACTGCGCGCCTTGCAGAATAACGTGTATTTATTTTTTATTTTAAGTTCGATAAAATTTGCTACCATTTTAAATCAATATGAGCTCTGTACGAACATTAATTTCCAATATACTCCAAACTTTGTTCATTTTCCAAAAAAAAAGGTAATAAATTTGGTGCAGTGCGCGCATCAAAGATATTTCAATTACCCCTCTCTCTACATATGCCCTCAAACTTTGTGTAGATTTGTGGATTCGTGATGAAAATATTGCTATTTTTGTGATTTTCGAAAAAATAAAAAACCTATATACTTGGAAAGGTGAAATTTTATGAAAAAACATTTTTTATTTTTATATAAGAAGATGGTCAGGGTTGCGGTCAAAAGAGAAACAAAAATAGTTTACAACTCTGTTGTACAACCCTGACTATCTTCTTATATATCAATTTTTACGATCAACTATATATACATATATTTTTTATTTTTAGTTTCTTTAAACATTTTAGTGTTCTTGAGGTTGAAATAACGCATATAAATTTTGTTCCTGCCAAGAATAAGACAGTTTAACAGAAGATAATGAAGCCGTAATGCAATCGGGGAAGATCGAGTGTTCACGCCTTTTTTTTTATGAAATTGGGTATCTCTAATTATCATATTTTCTCATTCAATTATTTATAAAATTTATTAATATTATATATCTATCTATTGTTTATTAGTGCTTATTATAAGAACTGTTTATTTTTTCAAATAAACATAATTAAAGTTCATCACATTACTTTCATATACCACTCGACTTATGTCCTCAACTTTGTGTTGATTTTTGTGATTTTAGAGGAAAAAAAAAATGTTGGGACCGGGAAGGCCAAAATTATGACCATCCGTAACGCAATCGGGAAGGTTCGGGGGCTTTCAGCTTTTCCTATTCGAATCGATTGTTTCTATTTTCTTTAATAAATTGCATTTATGCATTGCTTATTGCTGTTGTTTTTTTTAAATCAACAAAATTAAAAGAATTTTAATAATTAAGAAAGATATTTGAAAATTCGGAATTTAAGCCCTCTCAACCTTTTTAAATGAGAATAACACCTTCTTGATATCAGAGGGCATTTATTTCATTTTACATTGACATACTGAGTTTAATCGAAATCTTTATAGTCATTTTCGAGAAAATAGGAAAAATATTAAAAATCTATTCATTATAATGGCACTTTTGGTTGGTTGATTTTATAAGTTGCTGTCACACCCCAGACTATATTCCCGCCTTAAATATGTAATTTCAGTTTCGTAAGACTTTTCGTTTTTAAGCTACGCTGACCACATATAGACACACAGAGACTACTTAGACTACTTTACGAGACTTCGTTAGTTGAACTCAGAAGAACTCAAAACATGTATTTATATCGAACCCTTGAATTCGAAATTTTGCTCGATAGCAGTGCTTTCCTTTACTATATCTCATTTCATACAAACACGTGAAAAAGTAAAAATTGTAATAATTACCAGAAATTACAGTGATAAAAATAACGCACTAAACCCAATATCTACAATAAGGGTATTCCTGATGTTGTGCTAAATGTAAATTGTTTTACCATGTTAAATGTTATAGGTATAGGATTGTGAACAACCCTATTTAAAGTCTTGTTAAATGTTAAATGCATAAGAGCTCCTGGCGGATTTTTTGAGCAACTTGTTTTATAACCTCTCCTTCCAAAACTTCAGTTATTGTATACTTCTAAGTTTTCATTAAAATAATTTGTTACATTCCTAAATTGACTGAAAAGTGGTAGTTGTGGGAAAGTCTGGCTAGAGTTGTTTGGCTGGAGTGTCTTCTTGATCTTCTAACTTGTGAGGAAGGTGATCTAGATGAACTAATTGACAACTGTCATTACATTATGGTTATCCATTGCTTTATTAGTTATAAAAACATCTAAAACAATACTAACATAATCGAAACACAAACTAAGAGCGAGTAACCTAACATCAACAAATAAAACGGTGATAAGCTCAGCTGGTCTGTTGTGTGACGTCATTCTCCATTTAACAGACCTAGTAACAGACTCTCAGCCGTGTTACATGTCATATCGTTCTAACATGGTAAAAGAAGGATATATTTCTCCATTTTGCACTAGTTTTTCCAATTAATACGCTTTAACATGTTACACTAATGAATATGATTACCACTAATACAAAGATTCTGGCTCGGATCTGGACAACTTTCAGATTTTTCTGTTACATTCAGTAGGGGTATTCATGATCTTTGGTTTAACATGTTAAAGCGTGTTAAATGGAAAAACTCATGTTAAATCGAAAAAAATTACCGTGGTAAAACGAAATAACATTTAACATGGCTGAGAGTCTGTTACTTGGTCTGTTATTGTAGAATGACGTCAGACCAGTTCAGATCGCCGCCATTTTTGTTGTTGTGACAGCTCAGTTCTTTCGTGTGTTTGTGGTATTCATATCCCTGTTATTAAACCAGAATGGATAATTTTAATGATACATTTGAGAAAAAAAAACAATGTAATTTCATTCTACTATCTGAAAATTTGTAAACGCTTGCCAGATAAAAATCTCACTATATGAACCATGTAATTATTCTTAGGGGACATATGTCCCAGAATAAAGTTATTTTTTCATTTCATTTCATAAGCTAAACTTTCACACAAATTCCACTTTTCACTCACTCTAGGCATGTTGTAATTAATTACTTAAATCAAAATTGAAGTAAACAATAACATGAGGGTCTGGAATGAAGGTTATAAACATAAAGGCTTATACAACAAGTTGCTGAGAAAATCCGCTAGGGACTCTTGTGCATTTAACGTTTTACATGACTTCAAATAGGGCTGGTCACAATCTTATAGTTATAACATTTAACATGGCAAAACATTTTACATTTAACACAACATCATGAATACCCCTATTGTAGCAGTACTCTCACTGATGCGTCTTTTAGTTGATAGACCGACTTACTTCATTTTTAACAGTTTTCATAAAAGTACTTTTTGATAATATTTCTAGTTGTAAAATTGTGGAAGAAATATAAAGAAAAATACCAGTTAACTATAATTTATATTAGATTATAAATTATAGTAAACCACTAATTTTTTTATTTTCTCCCCATAATTTGGCAACAAGAAATATTATTAAAAACACTTAATCATTTATTCATTCCTAAATTATTAAAAAACCAATAATGAAAATACTAAGGTTCCTTTTATGATACCAGAGATCTTGACATCTGAAAGGTTCATATAAAGGTTAAGTGAAATGCAACTAATATTATCTATATTATTTAATTTATTCCCAAATATATTGGCTAAACAAAAAAAATATTTGTTTAAACTAAATCAATTGGTATCCTCGGGAATTACATATGGAGTCAATAGAGGATTACATAAAAAAACGGTTCGTGAAGTTCCACTCCCAGTTGCCGAATGTTAAAGGAGCAGTGACCTACAACCTGGGAAATCCAACCTCAACTCGAAGGCTACTGCAGGACATTCTTTTATAAATTTTAATGAATATAAAATTAATTCATAGTCACACTACCTTTATTTTACTTTTTATTATTACTCATTTTTTTTATTCACTATTGTTATTTTTTATTATTTTTATTTTTCTATTTTCTTCTCTCGTCCCTTTTTCAAATTAACTTGCTTCTTTTACTATTAGAGAGCAATGGTTTGTTTTATTTAAGTGTACCAATATCATTATTTTTTGTTATTAATTTTACTTTCCTCTTTTATTGAGAAGCATTATTCTTATCTATTTATTTTTTTTTCTTCTTTTAATAATAATATTGTTTATAGTTAGGGGTGTCTTTTGTAGGAGACTATACCCCCCCACCCATAATCAACTGTTTAAAAAAATATATATAATATAACAGTTATATCAATCATGTAAGGCCCACCAGGCCGATCTGGTATAAAATAAAATATATAAAAAAAAATATGTAAAAAAAGTATCCATTATAAGTCTCAACACACTTTATTATATCATCAACAGTCCAACGTTTCGGTCATATTTTTATCATATAAACCGAATTTTTGTTGATAGTTGATAGTGTTAAGTTGATCTAAAATTAAAAGTTTTCAAAATTAATGAAATTGTGACAAAATAGGTGACAAGACATAAGCTTAGGTAGGCTTATCAATAATTAATATGATTTCCTATTAATTTAGTGTTGCATAGGGTAATTTGACTTATAATTAAATATTGGATGTGCGGTGTAAATTTATATTTAAGATTGTCCTTGAGAATGGCGGAATTGGCCGAAACGTTGGACTGTTGATTTATTTAAAAAATAAATACCAGTCTCAAGAAATTAAAAAGATTTTATATTAAAAAAATTATTGTTCAGACTTTATCGAAAGAACTACGTGTACAGTTAGAAATGGGATAAAGTATTGTTGTTATGGCTTATTTGGAGGAGAAGGGCCGTGACTGAGGAAGACATCGGAAGCAGGAGCTCATTGCTATACATGCAAATGAAGGAGGGAAGCCAACCAGGAGCGGCAAATATTGATGTTCCCTCCCCGCACAGTTGCATCTACTGTCTGTATCCGATTTACATTCTTTATCTCTCTCTCCTTTATCCTTCTACTGTATCCCTTTACTTCTATCTCTACGATTCCTCGCTATTTTCATTCGTATTTTATCTCGTGTCGAAAACAAAATGCTGATTCTTTGAACTAAACTAATTCTATTAAAAAAATAACAGATGAAACAGATACAAATAAAAATGGGATCCTGCATCTCTGTGTATAACAAAGTACGAATCTAATCGTAAGGGAAAATCAGGTAGCCACGGACATATAAATTAAGTACAAATAAAACAAAGTTTGAATAAATAAAAATATATAAACGACCAAAACAAAAAAAAAATCATAAATTACTAATACATTATAATCAATATATTTTGGTTATAAATAAATATACATGTATATATCTATAATTAGTTTTTTAAAAAAAATTGTA
>NW_027108122.1:3013258-3023019 GCF_000696795.3 Halyomorpha halys
ATATATATATATATGTGTGTGTATATGTATGCAAGTGTATTTTTTAAAAGGAAGTGCACACTTGATTCTTGTATTTTATTTTTGTGTAGACTCGCCTGAAGATACAGTTATAATGACAGAAATGAGAAAGCTCACCCGAGTGGTTATTTTCACCGGCTACAAGCACACCTGCTCGGGCTATTAAGGACTACTTTATAACGTCTTTAAGAGCAAGTGCTGGGGTCTGGTCCAAGGAGATCTTGTTTACTTATCCAGGATGAAGGACCATTCCAAATATGTGTTTTTAAAATTAAATATTCCCATGAACTATAAGTAGGGTGTGCTAATTTAAAAATTGAAGGAGTTTTTCAGCAAATATAGATTTTAATAATAGCAATGCACCAGTATCATGTGTTCATTCCCGAAAATACATCACAAATATTGGTGAATAACTTTCGATGAAATCAAGAGATGTGAAATCGACTCACATATAGTGACAATCGACTCTTCACATACAGCGAACTTCACTAAAATCCTTAAAATACCTATGGGTAGAAGAAGGAAGCATGGCAATTTACATCTTTGTACTTCATTCTTATTTATTTCAATTGGAGGGTACGAAAAAAAAAGAGATGTGAAATGCAAGTTTCAAAAAATCTCTTTGTTTATCCTTATCACGTCTAGGCTAGATTTTTTAATTTTTTTCATAAAAACTTTAATATATGTTCTCTGTTCTTTAGCCTGTTTATGAAACATTTATAGATGTGAAAATTTTAAAAAATATACATCTCAGTAAAATCGTGCGTTATTTCAATTTTAAGAAAATCTAGGATGAGATGCAAAAGTATGTTGAATTGACATGGGTTTGCCTGCTAACGTTTCGGGTTTTTGGATTAGCTGGATTACTGAGATAAGTCGAATCTGGAGAAGTTTAGACTTACATACCCTATTAGGTGACAAAAAAAAAAGTATTTTTCTTTTGTAAGTTTTAGTTCTAACCATTATTTAGTTATTTAAGATACGAATTTTCCAGCCTCGTTCGTTCTTACAATTATTATTGGTGATTTTCTTAGTAAAGCAATATGTATACTTCCCTGTTTACGTTTACTATGTATTTCACTTAGTGTTTTAAATATTTAAATTTTAGTAATAACCAGGCTATGGATAAACATTCAAGTATATGAATATTTAAAGCGGAGGAAAATTTTAAGGTGTGTATGTGACTGATTATTGTTTTTCGTGACAAATATAGGAATATTATGAGTTGACTTAGTATAATTAAGAAAAAAAAATCAAAAAATCTTTAATATAAACTAGGTATTCTTCCTATTAAAATAGTCTGATAGGACATAAATGCCCAATTCCCAAAATGGCTTCCTCTAAAGTACCGTTAATTATGTGTTTTTTAAATAATTAAAAATTTCAAATTTTTACTAGTAGTAAAAAATGGAAAATTATGAACTATGGTAAGAATTAATAATTAACTGATGGAGATATAAGGACATATATTTTTTCTAGATTGAAAAGACATTTTCGGAAATAATAGTAGTACTATAGAGTTATTACATTCCGTTGGGAAGTCAAAGATTTTAGAAAAAGTAATATTTATTATATAAAGTTTTAGGAGGTAATGAAGAATGACAAAAAACGCATAAATAAAAGGTATGTTTTAACACGAGTTCTAACTAGAGGGCGGTGGCGTAATTTTGCCATTCGATAACGTTTGCTTGTCAGTGTAGTTATTAAACAATTAGACGAGGAGAAGATGGTTGGGGAGTGCGGTCAAAATAAAACAAATAATTTGAAGTAACTTATTTACAATTATTATTGTTGTTTTCTTTGTGAAGCAATATGTATACCTTCACGTTTACGTTTATTATGTTTGTTTGTTTGTTTGGTTGTTTAGTGGCGCCAAACTTCATTGGTCATCAACGCCATTTATATTTTATTTAATTTTGCTAATATTCGTTAAATTTTATTTATTTTTTGATTTGATTATTTTATTTATTTATTTATTTCTTCCGATCAAGTTATATTTTTGTCAGTAAATTTTGTGATTTCAAAAACCGAAACACCTATTGCCTTATCATCGTCTCCAATGGTTTTTGAGATATCTTGGCTTAGTCCCAAGCTATTGAGGTGTGGTGTAAAATATGGGCATCGTTGGAAAACATGGCTTATTGTTAAATTGTTATTGCAATACTGGCAGTTCGGAGGCGTTTCTTTTGATATAAGATAGGAGTGGGTGAGCCTCGTGTGACCTATTCTCAGCCTAGTCGGTACAACTTCCTCTCTACGGCATTTGCGACTGGAGGTACCCCAGGGCTTGACATCCTTTTTAATAATTTTTAATTTGTTCATTGGGCTTTCGTTCCACATAGATTGCCATTGATCTTTGACTTCCTTTACAAGAGGCCTGCATATCTCTGACGGAGATAAATTGCTTTACCCCGTCCCGGAAACGCGTTTATTATGTATTATGAATTATGTATTACGTTTATTATGTATTACACTTACTTTTAGTTACTTCACCTTATTTGTGTTTTATTTTGACCGCATCCCCAACCATCTTCTCCTCGTATAAGTCATCCACGGTCAACTATCTCTCATAATTATTAAATAATTACTTTTGTAATTTTGCTTATCCTATAATTGAGCTCCTCAGATGACAGGATTCTTAAATCTAAATTTACTTTACTAGAAACTGTTGTGATTGTAGTCAGTCATTTTGTGAACTGAAGGGCTCATTAGGAAAATTAGTATTGGAAAGTATTGGCAAAATGAATAATATAAAACTCTGTCCTGAAACGCGCGAGGATGAATTTCAATTTAATATGGGGTGGTAAGAGAATATTATGTCATGTGTGTTCTGTTTCCCTCTGTATTGTTCCAAAAACAAAAATAGATTGTTCAAACAATTATTCTTGCGCTACGTCGTGAGGAAGTTATATTTTTGACTGAAACACAGCCATAATCTTATCTTAACTAATTTACTGTCCAAATGAAATTTATCAAAATTTGTTTGTTTCTCCAAAACTAGGGATTTCTAATTTTCAGGGTTTTTTTCTTTTAACTTAATTAGCCTTTTCCTCTATAAACTTAATTAGCCTTTTCCTAAGAACGTAATTAGCCTCCTTGCAGAAAATCCTTAAATTTTTAAAGGTTCTCATCAATCTTCATTTTATTTTTCCGATATTTATTCTGTACTATTATTGCATATTTTTTTCGTGATCTTTATATTTCAATTTCTTCCTTGTATTATTTCTCAAAATAACTTTTTTGTTGTAATAAATGAAATAAATTTTTTACTAGTTTTTAAACGCCATTGCCAGTAAAAATATATTTATTTTCGACTATGATAAAAATTTAGCTTAAGTCATTGGAGTGGTAATTTTAACAAGATTTTATGAATTTGTAGGTAACAATTTGAACAGTTAGGTAATTTTCTAACTGAAAATAATTTTTTTAAAAACTGAATTAAAAGTATTCATAACTGGGATTGACAATTTATTGTTGAAGAAACATGTACAACAATTTTTTTCCATTTCTTTCAATTATCTAATAATAAGGGTTTTCCATATTTATTGTTATGTATGTACGAAATAACATGACATTTTTAACTAAAATGGAGAGGATTTGAGGAAAACTATATGACCTTCAACCAAGATGGCGATGCCCATTGGGTAGGCTTTGTCCGTTTAAGACTTAAATCATTGTATCATAAGTTAAGCTTCAAGTTATATTTAGAATTAATACTAGGCATCCATTAGTTTTAGTTGTCTCTGAATTCGCTGTTGAGAACCTATAAGAAAGGTCATAACTTATTTGTAAAATATATTACTTTGTTCACTTTAAGATGTTTCAGCACAATTCCATATCGCACTATGATCTACCCAGAACCTGCGGTCCCTGGAGGCTCTGACCACATTTATCTGATGTCCAGTGACCGGAAGTCGAGGAGGCTTTGTCCACCTGACAAGATAAACCGATAACCCTTCCGCCCCCGAAGAATATATTTTCTTTGCAGATTCCTATCCAACCTGTCACAACATTTTCCAATGTTTACCTTCCATTCCTGTGTACAGCTGCTCTGAGCAACTCGAATCCCGATGTTCGCCCATTCATTTTCCATTCAAGCGTCCAAGGGTAGAAGTGTGTCCTTTCCTAAATGGGCTTCGGCCGAAATAAAGATCTGTTTTCCAGGAACTAGCAGTCTTCAGATTTTTCAGAATAGAAAACCTATTGATTTTAACACTATTTACAGCTCCTTTAAGCACCGTATCGTTCTTAGGTTTTGGTAGACTAACGGGAAAATTATAACAAAAGATCCGTTCAAAAGCGATTACAAGTTTCGTAAAGGCTTCACTGACTTTCTCATGATTCAACCAAACATGTAATTGAGAAAATTTGGCTAATAATAACCATTTCCGTAATTATGCATATTTCCTTAAATGTTGCTAAGTTTATTTATTAAATTTTAATAATTAATGAAATTCACATGAGTGGAATAAAAAAAGTTTAGGTTTGTAGGAATGTTCTCAATACCATATTTTTAGCAAAAGTGGTCTTATTGACATTTTCTGTTCAACCTTGGAATTGCTTCAGATATTTAATTTATATTTATTTATCGATTTTTTTTTTTTTATAATTATTGATTTTTATTTATCGTACAGTTGTTATATTTTATGGGATGATATCAGGATGCGGGTATGAAGTTGTTAATTAAATATTATATCAATACTTTATATTTTTTTCGAGTATTTCATAAATAGACATTACTAATAACTACATTTGAAAAATAGTTTAGAAATCGATTGCCCATATAATATTATTTAAATAGCTCTGGTCAAATCATATGTTTTTTTAGTAAAGAAAATTTTAGAGATCATTTCGCGGAGAGGAGAAAATTAATATTTCAATAATTTTATAGAGTATTATTACGTAGAAAAAATGTATTTAGTTTCGATTATAATTACTTATTAATGTGTATAAGTGTCATTTTTATGATAAATGGCAATTTATGTCCCAGTTTATTAATTTTAAATTATTTATTAAACATTTAACATATAGTCAACATTTATATTTCAACAAATAGTTGCGTATTTTAATAATGACTATTTATTGAAATTTATTTATTTTTAGGAAAACCAAATAAAAAATGTTCCACTTAAACTGATAATTTAGTTTTCCTTATTATTAATATACTTTAAATCATAATCATTCTTAATAATTAAAAAAATGTGTCGCTTTTTATTGAAATTCATATTTATTTTGTATCAGTAATTTATAACCATATTTATCATTAATTTTAAAAACTAGTTAACTTTTATTTTAATAATGGGTCTTCAATTTTAACAGTATTGCTTATAATATGCAAAAGAAGACTATATATGGCAGTAGTTGTCAAGTGTTAATACAGCTTTATATGTACAGTTACTCGACATAGTATGCATCCATTTTATGAAATTGGTTAATTGAAATAAAACACCTTACTGTACATTTACGAATATTATATTAGTAAAGTTTGTAGTCGTACATTATATGATTAACTTTTTTTTTTTTAATTTTCAAAACGTTATAGAAAAATAAAAATAAGTAAAATGGAAGAAATTTAAAAAAATAAAATAAAATAATAAAAAAGTAATCCAATTGTTTTCAACAAAGTGCCAACTGGTCAAGTTCTTCCACCTTCAAAATGTTCATTTCAAAAGTTGATTTCTTCGACAAAAATTCGAGATGTCGAAGTTTTGTAGATGTTTGTATATCTTTTGAAATTTCTGAATCTCATTTTGCTCATTATATTATTTTTACTAGATTCTAACATATTATTTAGAAAATAGAATTCGTACTTAGATAATGTCGTTGTTTTGGGGAATTTAGAATTGGATTCATCAATTCGCAGTTTCTAATCACCAGATAATGCTCAAAATAATTCAGAAATAATATACCCTTTTCATTGTAAGCTTTTAGAAGACCTAAGTATTGGCATTGGGGTATTTCGATCTTGGCTGAAAGTATTATTCTGTACCCTGACCATCATACGTCATCACCTGCATTTTAATTAGCTTTGAAGATATTTATTTATTTTTAACTTCTTTATTTGTTTTAAATAAATTTTTGACTTATTTATTAGTTTTTAGCTAACTTATTTGTATTTAACCTCACTTTTACTATTGCCATATTATTTTCATTTATTTAACTTCTTTTCATTTTCTATTTAACTTCGTTGGAAGCTTTAACATTGGATGAGTCTATAAATTTAAATAAGACTTGTATAATAAATTGAATATTTGAGGCGTTCGGTCATAGCACATGAATGTTTTCTGAGTTGAAGTTTTAGGAGTGAACGGCTTGTTGAAGGCAGGTATCATATATTATTTAAAGAATATTTTGGAAATTTGTTTTCTTAAGTAAATAATATTGGATATTAAGTTAAGTGACTCCTAGTTGAAGGTAAAACATTATAATTAACAAACATGTTAACATTGGTAAAGTTTCCCTTTTATCAGTTACTATGTTTTACGAGCGTATGTCTCATTTGTGGTAGATCACTGGAAATGAGAAATATGAGATATGTCAGGATAGAATAGATACGGTTAAGAACAAATCAAAAATAAAATACAAAAAAAATCTAATGTAATTTTGTTTTAAGAAAGGAACACTGTATTGTGATATTTAGTGATAACGGTGAAAAAACAAAACAAAGAGAAACAATATTATATTATATTGTTTCAACAATATTATTCTTATTGTTTGTTAAATAAAGTTTTATACAATTAGACTCTCTAGTTTTATACATTTAGACCATGAAAACGCTTTTCCCTTCTGAAATTTGGAGGTGAAACCCTATTGTTGTGAATTACAGCAACGATGAAGAATTCTTACATTTCCTCTAACGGAAGTGACCAGCTTAAAGATCCACAAAGAGTGTTAACCTCATTGAGACGACAGACTCAAGACTGACTGAATGGAAGTAATCCAAAGAGATTAGGCTGTGTCCTGAAGGGTGTTGAGGTCAACTGGCCCTGCTGGAGGCTGCAAGTATTAAGCTGGAGGACCTGTCACCAGGCTACGGCTACTGGACAAAGGTTCGTGCTCACTGGAGCAATTAGCCAAAACACCAACTTCCTGCTCCGTTATTTCCAAACTGTACCAACCCTTTGCCACGTCGAGGACTTTCCTCCTTGTAACTGTCAACTCCTCCTGTCACATACAAGGGGGTATTGAGGTAGGCTTATTTTTATTTAAAGGATCCGAATACCTCTTCGGATCAAGGAAATAATTATGAGACATTCATTACATTATAAAATTAATCGATATTATTAATTTTAGAGAAAAGGGCTAGTTTAGTACCTTATTTGGTTTAATATATAGCTTGAATCAATGAATCCAACAACCAAGGTGTGGCCAAAAACAAAAATTGTTGAGACATGACATTATATACAACATAAGTAAAAATGTCTGAAACTCTAAAAAGTTAATCATCGCTAAAATGATTGTTAAATGTCCAAGGAGTAGACCAAGACGTATGTGGGAGGTTTACATTAAAGCTGATCTTGCAGAATTGAATGGAAACGTGAATCCGTGTGAACGGAATGATTGGTTGTATCGACATTGAAACCTCGCATGATGGGACAGTTAAGGTGCATAACCCTATATATCTGACTCAGCATTATCCCCTTCCACCATCATTGTATTTATATCCCCCTGTTACAGAGCTAAGGAGATCATTCAGTCATTAGAGTTGTTACTTTGTTATTCGTAGTAATAGTGTAGTAGTAGTAGTGCATATTTTGTAACTTTGATACCAATAAAGTTTTTTTAAGTTCTTTCCGCGGTTACATTCTTTATCTGACGAAACCCCTTTTTAATTTTTTTTTCTAGGAAATTAAAATTTACGCCTCAATTAATTTGTATTTGAGGCATATTGCCCCTGTAAATTTTTTTTTCAAAATATAACCACACTTAGGTGTTATAAAAAACTACAACGCAAGACAAAAAATCGATGGCCTTGACTGTCTGCATCATATTTATACCTCACTCTTTTATTCTTTTAACTTTGACGTGTTTGTTACTACTCCTATTAATTATTTGTTCACTAATTATTACTCCAGTAGTACATTTTCAATTCTGTAGTTCAAAACTTTATTTGTTATTAATCATTATTCTCTGTACTTATATTTATATTCATTTAGATTATATTCCTTTTGTATACATAAATCTCTTTATATATAAGTATAAGTATAATAATATATTATTATAGTCATATTCAACGATATTTGTATTTTGTTCTCATTTAGCACTGATGAAGATTGGCAAAACTTACATATAAAATGATAAAAGTTAAAAACCCGATTAAAATTTCATAATAACATTATTATTATCATGAAACAGAAATAAAATACACCGCCACTCTCTTCCGATGACCTTTACAATACAAAACTCGTATTTTTGGGAAAAATTTGATAAAAATAAAAGTATTTAAAATTTTGAAGAGTTACAAAATCCAGACCCGTTATAATCGACGAAATCGAAGTAATTTAATATAATTTTGTTGGTAAATATTTATTTCATCATTATAAATCATTATCTTGCTGATATACAATTTTTAGATTGTTTTATTCTCCCATAATTTATTGTTTTAATCCAAGTTCTGTTATTTTGATTTCTTAATCTAAATTTTATTTCATGGTTATGGCCTTTTATATTTGAAATAAATAAAATTTAATGGTTTGAGTCATGGAAAATATAGCTTTTTATTAAGAAGGGATAAGTTCCTAGTTCTTGTTTTTCCTGCATCCTACTGCCATCTGTTGCTTACAATGCAGAACTACAATTGGTATTGATTCACTCTCTTGAAAGTTTGTATCAAATTGTTAAATATTTACCAAAATAATAACAAACATTATAAAACTGTTTTAAAATATTGATACTCATTAAACTGAATCTAAGTAGGACAGTGGAAGTAGGATAAGTTTAAAGATAGCCAAAATAGGTTGTTTTCTAGGCAGTGTAGAACATATTGAAGTCAGCATGGTTCTTCTGATATAATTGTTTTATGGAATAGACTGAAGAGAATAAAAATAGTATTAAAATCTCTAGAAAAAGTAGTATTAATCACGATTACAAAATGTTCAGTGTGTTGGAAAACAGTTATCCTGTTTCGATCATTTTCTGTCTTGAAATATGCTTAACTCCCTTTCTGGATATCATAAAATTGTAGATGATTAACAGAAAAGAAAGTAATTTTTCTTAGATGATCATTATGTTTTAACTATCCACTTAATGATTTTAAATTAAATGATATACTTTATTTTCAAATTTTACTTTGGTTGTTTGTTTATTACTGGAATTATTTATTATTAAATATCAATCATGAAGACTAAGGAAAAAACTTATGAACCATATTAATCTAAATTTTTAAACATAAAATAATATAATACAAAAAACTTTTCTCAGTTTTATTCTATAACTGCATACTTTTCATATTTTTGCAAAATTTTGGCCTATTCTATTTTTATTGAGACTAAAAATTTGATTTTTATTTAAGAAATAATTGATGTACATATTGTAGATATAAAAGTCCCAAGAAAAATGACCTCAGTAAATTAATAACTGGAAATAAGCAGAATTGTGTATAAACTCTCTCAAATACTTCCAGGAGTTATGTTTGCAAATAGATTTTAATATACTGCCCATGGTGAAGTTGAAAGTGTTTGAGATGGTGAAGATGGCCAGTAGAATAGGCTGAAAGGTATATATATATATAATTATATATATGT
>NW_027108122.1:3023314-3093234 GCF_000696795.3 Halyomorpha halys
TTGTAATATCCTCCTTTTGAGTAAATAGTATATTGTTATGTATAAAGGGTTTTTAATATGTTTTATTTTATCTTCTGTTTCAATATTGTTCATTTGCTTTGTTAAACCAAAAAGAAAACCAACCAATTTTGTTCAGTCAAATATGGAGTGGAAAGATTGTTATTCAAAACAAAGAAAATGAAAGTCCGTTGAATAGTTGCCATGTTGAGCAGACTCAAATACTTTAAATCTTATTTAATTTCCCATCATAATTGTAGTTACAGTAAATTTAAGAAAAAATAGAAGTCAAGAATAAATGGTAAAGAATAACGTTCATAAAGAAAATCACATGCAAAAATTCAGAACTGTTGTGTCACAATCGATGATTATGTTGAACATCAAGAGAAAGATCATTCATTGCTTATGTGCGGGCGGGGAATGATGTTTCCTGGAAGCAGGAGGTCATCATCATCTTTTGTCTAGCTCAAGGAAGACATGTTGAAAAAGAAGACATCAAAGAGTTACCCAAGAAGAATTAGGGACTCATTGTTTGGATCACCAAACAATACACTTTGGTGGATGAGAAGTGAGTTCAAAACTTTTAGAGGACCATGGTTTTGTTTAAAGACAGAGTTGTTTGTGAAAGATGTCATAAAAGACCCTCAGTCATCATAGAAGAGCATAAATTGGTTAGTGTTGTACAAAATAGAATTTAAGTATATTTGTAAAGGTAGTTAATAAAAAAGTATCTGTTCTGAGTTCAAGTTAAGATTGCCTAGAGACTAAGAGTCTATAATATTATATATAATTAAAAATAAAAATTCTCATATTTATTTAATATTTAATCTTTTAATTTGACCTTGTCATCTTCAAAACTATACCTTAGATATAAGAATTAAGTTAAAACTAATAAAATTTTATTTTATTTTAAATATTTTTTTAATATTACAATATATATATATATACATAGATATTGAATAAAGCTGTGATACATTTTTGTTCTTATATAATTTAATATTAAAAATGTGGGCTTAATGTTGTTCAAAGGGGTTTTCCTTAGTCTTTGAAAAAATAATATATTTTTGTAAAAGCTTTTGTTAGGTTTATTGTTACCCGAAAAATTTGGGTACTCTCTCAAAGACTCTCTTTAATCTGAAGACGTCCAATTATCTGATACACATGCTGGAATATGTTACTTTCGGCTGAGGAGAGAGGATTTTATTAACTTTGACACAATTTCAATGCTCAAAGATATTCAAGAATTAGCAGTAAGCGATACTTTTAAAACAAAAACAAAATAAACAACACTAAATGATTATTTAGACAGATTTATTTGTCTTGGTTTGTGTTATCATTTATGTATCAAGTTCTTTTTATTGTACAAGTTATTATGAATTTATTTCTATATGATTAAATATTTTGTGTTTTTGTCTCACTCTGGATTGAGATATGTTCAAAGGCTATGCAGTACAAATGTTTTTATTACCCTTCTGTAGTCGAGACACTCAAAAATCCAACAGTTGTCTGGACCCATAGCTGTAATATTAGAAAAAAGAAAGAGTCTATTGTATTTCATTGAGATAAATCTAGTTTAGTTAAGTAAAATACCTCTTTTATTCATCAAGTTCCATTTATTCATTCTCTAATACAGAAATTATAGACTTGTATAGCTGAAGTATGGTACAAATAATGTAGACTGATGGAAGAGAAAAGTTTTCTTTTGAATTTGACTCGATATGATTATCCAAAACTCGTTTAGGAACACAAACTGGATTAGTTTACTGAGAAATGTTTTTATTTTTCAATATGTAAAATATTTTTGTATAAAATATAGGAAAATAATGTTAAAACAATGCTTTATTTAAAGGTTAGTGTTTATAATTTTTGATGCAAGTATAATTTAATTTTAAATCTTTCTTTGCTACATTGGAAACTCAGTTTTTTATAATAAAAAAATAATTATTACCACCATATTAACTGTAAAAATAGCCAGGTTAATAGAAAATTGTGATTTAAAAATATTTTACAGTTTTAGCCCTTATTGTTGTGTGTTTATAGCATAAAAGTCGGTCTGAATTTAGAAGGCTTTCAATTAATCTAAATATAAAATAATAGAATACATATTTATACTGATTTTTTTTTTCATAACTCAGACATTTGTAAACCTAATTGAACATACAAACATAACCTAAAAACCTACAAGAACATCATAACCACAGGCATTTTTCTTTTTTTTTTTTTTTTTTTGGTTTCCTTTATATAAACTGAAGCTAACACTCTATCCAATTATCATTGAACAGGAATAAGACAATAAGAGTTTCTCAATATGAAATCATTTCTGCCATCATTGTCAAATACTTTTTTATATATACCTTGTGTAGCTTTTTTTTATCCATAAAACATCTTATACTATTTTTATATATTTTTTGTTTCTAGAATTGAATCACCTGAACTAACTGGATCTTCTCTTTCCTCACTAGCTTTGATCAACCATCTGTACTCCTGAAGGTGACTTCGAGTTTACTCACAGTCATACTATTTTCCATTAAACTTTTTTCATTTTATAAGTGGTTGGTCTGAGACCAGTGATCCTAGAGTTGTTGATTTTTGTGACAGTCTCATAGACTGATATTTCAATTAATTTTATATTTTGATGACGGTTTCTCAGACTAGGCTCTCTGAAAGTTTTGAAACTAGCATTTTCAACAACTTAGAGATCACTAGTCTGAGAGACTTATGTAGCTCAAAGAATTATAAAAAAATATGTGCAGTTTTTGTATTTATATTTATATATTATGTATGTGTATATAATATATAAATATATCTGTAACAGTTCCTGTTGTTATTGCACTTTTTTATATTTGTTTCAGTTAAACATATTTCTGTCGGTTCTCAGACGCAAAACAAGTTTTTATCATATGGTTGCAATGACAAAATCCAATACATATATTTTGCATGAACCTTCGTTCAATCCAACTCTTTCTTCTAAGAGTTGCTTTATTTTTAGTGCATTATTAGGTAAGAGAAAGATAAGGTTTTTCATAACCATTAGGCAAAGATCCTTAGAAAGAAAGACCAAAAAACCTTGGTATTCATGGATAGACACTCAAAAATTGCAAATGTTCACTTGTAACATGATTACCCTAATAAAAACTTTTTAGGATTTTTATCTTATATTTTTTATGTATCTAATGATATTAATGGAATTAATGATTTTTCAATGGAATTTGAAGTGCTGTTTCTTTCATTAAATTTATGTCACAAAAAATACTTTTTATTAAGATTGTTGAGGTAAAAAAATATTCCTTTAGAATATTATCGATATTCTTTATTTGTTTGTTCAATGTTTCAGGTTTTCTCATCTTCAAATACTAATATTCCTCATAATTAAATACATCCATTTCTTTTTTTGAAATTTTGTCACAACAACATTGTTTAAACAATGTTTTATAAATTTTAATTTTGTGACCATATTATAAAATTTCAAAAAAGAAATGGATGTATTTAATAATGAACAATATTAGTACTTGAAGATGGGGAAGCCCCAATCGTTGTACAAACAAATGTAAAATATTGATATAATTCTAAAGGAAGTTTATTTTTCACCTCAACAATCCTAATAAAAAGAACAAACAACTTCCTAGGAAATAAAATCCTGAATAAACAATTGCATATTTGATGAAGAGACCGTATTGCATTTTATTATGACTTTGTATTTCATTTTATATTATTAACATTGCCTTAGTTAAAAAATAAACGTTAAAGTTTTATGCATTACTGTTACATATAAAAGGCATTAAACAGAAATTGGTTTGCTACATAAAAAACTCAAAATGAACCATTTTTATTGCTCTATTATTGATTTCATGTTCTTTAAATCATTTTTTTCGCATCATTATTAACAAATTTAATTTAATATTGTAAAAGGTAAGAAAACCTAGTTCACTGGAATTGAATATGAGAATGTGAGGTAGAATGATATTCTAAAGAGAAGGTTATGGATAGCAATGAATTAATGAATAAAGAAAATTTTAATGATCAAGTAAAAGAATTTATGGTAATTTATATTCTCAAAAATCAAAAGGAAATAAAGAAATCTTCTTTTGTAGTACAACAAGAATTAAAAGATAAATAAAGATCTTAACATTTTGTTGTTAATTTCTTTTTATATTTTCTGTACTGTTGTATTAGTATTTATTCTTAAAGATTCTCTTTTATATACGAGATGTTAAACCTCGTATTCATTCATTGATTTTTATGTATTTGTTTCTAGGTAGTACAAGAGATGATATCTGATGTCATATAAAATATGACATATTTGCTATTTCTGAAATTTCAAGGACTTTAACAATCTTACAACAAACTCCTGGTACTACTGAACGGGAATAAAGACATCATATATATTTCTCCTTCAATATATTTATTATCCTAAATTTTTAATACCTTTAATTCTCTCGTTTTTGGTTCTGTTCTCTATATTTTATTAAAAATTAATTGAGAAAGATTATTTGTGATTTGTTTTGAATTAGAACTTGACATGTTAAATTATAATAATGAGCAATAAATTTATCATAAAATATTTGAATTTATTATTTCTACTCAGATGATGGTAGCTCTATTTTTTTTTTTTTAATTTTGTGGACTATAATAAATAGTGGCTTTGTCACCTTTTTGTAAATATTTCTATTTTTAAGAAATTTATGATATATTTCCATCACCTTGCCTTCTTAATGTTATGTAGTAAGGTCAACCTCAAATCAAATATAATTTATGGTTAAAAATGTATGGAATAAAATAAAATTGTGTAACTTTTCTTTTTTTATAGATAAATTTTGTACTCGTTTTAAAAATATTTATTCATTGTAACTTTATTGGAGCCTATTACTTGTAAAAATTCTACAGTATTTCAGAATATTTTTATACAGTAAATTTACAAATATTCTTTATATGTAAAAAAAAAAAAACTAAATGATTCTGGTAATATGTTTTATATTTATCTGAAAATGAAAAATGTATTTAAGTTACTGATGTCACAGTTTGGGTTGAACAACTTAAAAATGATTAATATTGATAATATTATTATTATTTACATGTTAATTATATATTATATGTAATAAAATATAATAGATAATAGTTTTGAACTACATAATATGGATTCAGATTTTTATTATTAAAATTATTTTTAGATTTTTTTTTTTTCATTGGTTCAGATTGTATGCTACTTCTTTGTTGTTTTTTAAAAAATATTATTTTTATACTTGTTTCGGAAAAGAGATATTACTTAGTAGCTAATGACTGTAGATTATTTATTTTTGTAGTTTTTTTTGTTTAACAAACTGTACATTTTAAATGTACAAACACTGTACATTTTGACTGGTTTTAAAAATATATTATTTATTTTTGGCATTACAATTCAGTTTGAATCAGATTTGATTATTAATTATGTAATAGTTAGCGTTCCTCATTTAAAAAAAAATAAATTAAGGGTTTTCTAACTTTACATTGCAAATTGAATTGAAACAATGCATATTTGGCTAAGTGCATATTTAACTAGTTTACTAGTTTCACTGATACAATAAAACTAAACTAAACAGCAATCACATAGGACTGTAATAAATATTAATTATTTTACTGAATTAATAAATTTTACTTGGAATAGGATTTCAATATCTTATTATAGTAGATATTACTATACAGATTTTTTGAATGTATTGTTCTCTCCACTTGTATTTATTTTCACTTTAAACTATTAGTTCAAGTTTAAAATATTATTTTTTTTTTCATTGTATGATTAACAATGTTTTTAGAGTATTAATGAGTTACCATACTTATTTATGATTGTTTTAGTTAAATATTTATAATTATCTAATTTAATCAAGCATACCATAAATGACCAGCATGTTATTTTCTTTAATAATTGTAAAATATCTACTTATTCTTTAAGTAAAACATTTAAATAGATAATCTCTATTATATCAATGTTATTTAAACATTTTTTAAATTGATGATTTACATAAACCACCACTACTTGACAGCACTTATCTATTATTCGTCAAAAAAAATCTCTCCATAATATAATTATATTATCATTAAAATAATTATCTAGTTACAAGTTCAAATTTTTTCTCTTAGTAAAACATTGTTTTTAGTTTTCTTACTTGGTAATAATACAGAAAAACTTTTACCGATATGTGATCATGCATTTTGAATTTTCAGGTTGACTGAAAAACACATTCGCATGTAATTTAGATTAATGTTGTGTTGAAATTTATCATACTTTATTAAATTTGATCATGCAGTTTGGATAAATAAAATTAAACTAGGCTCTTAATAATTTCTTGAATTTTAAATTGTGAATCGAAATATTCAAATAAAGCTTAAAAATTAAAAAAAGTGAAGTCGACTGAATTTAATGGTGATCCTCTATTTCTGTCGAAATGTACCTGTAATGGTATCATTATTAATGTACAGGTAAAATGTACAACAGTTCTATATTAACTAAATGGAATCTGAAAAGGTCTATCAATAGAAGTAAAACAATGAGGTTTTATGAAATAAGAATGGAGTGGTTTTCATATTATTAGTATTGCATTAAAAATGCAACTTTTTTTGGAAATAAATAAAGAATCGACATCTTACTGTCAACTATAAATATAAAACTATAAACTATAAATAATCAAATCAACTGGAACATGTTTATTTTTTTCTTAAACTTTTAACAATAAACAGGCAACACAAAATGTTTTTAAATGGAGGGAAAATATATATTTTATTCAACAATATCTTAAATCGAAAACTAATGATATCATGTCAGTGTTCTGGTTCTTGTGTAGGTGATGGGTAATAAAGAACACTGTCAGTGGCAGTGATAAACAACACTGCACTGTAACCTTTCTTATCAGTTTTGTGTATGTTATCTTTGAAATTATTTTTTTTGTATTTGTCTTATTTTTTTTTCAACAATAATGTATTCAGGCACTGACCTAAGTTGACAATAATAATTTTATATGTATAAAAAATTACATTATATGCGATATAACCTACTATCCTATATAATAATAATATTATTATAACCGTTTTAATTTGACCACAGCTGTTGACTTCTGCTTGCTTAAAAGATGAACCAATCTTTGACAGATTCTCTTTAGTTGAGCTAGGGCTTAAATTCACATTAATAAGAATCAGTTTATGGAGTCATTTGTTTTAGAATTTAATTTCTTGTTGGTTTTGTTTTTTGCCAATCACCTAAACAAGTATCAATTTTCTTACCCATAAAAAAAAAAATTGTATTAAAAGGTTATTAATAGGCTGTTTTGAATTAGAGGAAGATGGTTTGGGTGATGATCAAAAAACGGTAAACAAGTTGCAAAAAAACTTATTATTCTGGCTAACTGCCTTAAACAATCTCATAAGCATGGTGGATAGACGGATCAATTGAGTTGAGAAGAAAAAAAAGGAAATTAGAGAAAACACTCACATAGAACATGTCATAAAATTTTGGTTTCATATAAATAGGTTCTTTGCTATTTGAATTCCTTTTTTTTTTTTACAGCAAGCTGGACCATTTTCTGTAAAGTATTTTAGAGATGCAAAATGTCAAGGTTTTAAAAGCTAGGTCCTGAAACAGTTTATTCCATTTCTTTTTTGTTAAGCTACATTCATGATGAAGTAGTTATTGGGCTTGAGACTATTAGAATTAATCTAATCACTGAATATACAAACTAGGAGTAGATGCAAGCTTAGCCTAAGAATGACAAAGCCCTGCAAAGTGGAGGGAAATGTTGATTAACAATAAATAGTTTTTTGTTACTATTTTGATACCTTTATTGACCACCACCCTGACTATCTTCCTCCAATCTACTTCATACGGTAAACTATCTTCTTCCAATATTATTTGTATACTATGAAAAGTACATAAAATACTTAAAATATATATATTTTTTTATTTATTGATATTTACAATTGTATAAAAAATACAACAAGTAAATTTGATCATAATGACATAATGACTTTAAATATGAAATAATAAAATACTCTAAGTATTTATTTTAAAAAATATATTAATTTATGAATCAAAAACTATAAGTTTCTTGAAGGCTATTGGGTTGTTACTTGAATAAAGAAGTAGATATCCAGAAAAACTGAAATAAGGAAGGTGAAACTGGACATAAAATGGATTTGGTATATTATGAACATGAATTGTTTAGTATTTCTTTATAAATTGCTTTATTGATTCCCTATCAACCTACTTAAATAAAAAATGTTAAACAAATTTTGTTTATTTCTGTTTGTTTTTTAAGCTAATTTAGCATTCATTATATTTAGAAAATTCAAAATAGTTCATTAATTTATCTTAATTAAAAAATAGGCAAACATTATCATATTCAAAATAAAAATCTTCTCTTTTAATTTTTTTATTTTAATTTATTTGTTGATATTTATTAAAAATATATACAACCAGTAAATTTGATCTTAGATATACAATGACATGATACAAACATGTGGAGAATCTACCCATTGATAGAGCTCCAATAACATTTCTTAAGGAAAAGATCTAGAGGCCACCTTCTCAGATGCCTGGGAGGATTATCAGGTAATGAAGGAGAAGCCAGGCTAGAAACAAGTAGGTTTGGGCGGTTAGGAAGTTTATCATGCAATGATGGTATCTGGCTCTGGCTAAATTGGTGACATTTTTAAAATTTTAAATATTAAATGGGTTTTTAAAGTGTTCCTTCTGAAATATTTCAGATTGTCCAGCTGAGTGCTATTAAAAAACTTCATGTAATATTAAATTTATTTTAAAATGTCCAACTAAAAACAAAAATGAATAAAGACTCAATGATGAAATTTCTTCCACTTATTACAAAGCTTTGTTTTCTGGACATTTTGGAATTTTTATGTGTAGTATACAATTTTTTAGAGAATTAGTAATTTTTAAAATAGTAGTTTTTTTTTTTATTGTTAACATTTAACTATTTGTTTAATATTTACTATAAGTAGATTCTCACAATAAATAATAAAGAATGGTTCGAAATAATTAACATTTCAAGCTTTTTGACATATTTATTTATACCATGTTTATTAAAAAATGAAGTAAGTTCAGGGCTTATCACAAATATCTTTAAAATTCAAAATAGGCACATCAATACAAAAAATCAGAAAAATGAGTACCTAGGATTCCTTTCTATACTGCCAATTTCCACAACACTAAATATTATTTTAATTATTAGTGAGAAATTTTATATTAAAGCTAATGCATCTTATAAAAACTATTACACAACAAAACTGCGTTAGTTGAAACATATAACTAGAAATCCCTTAATATAAATTGACTAAATTTAAATTTAAAAATATCATTTACTGTCTTATGATTGGGGGTAATAGTCTTTGTGGCAGAAGAGGGGAGATTATTTTTCAGTCGCAATAAGTTCGTTGATTATCATAAGATGATATATAATGAATATTATGCTCTCTTAATAAAAAAATAATTATAAAACAGATTTAATAAAAAAAAACCCTAATTCCTTATTTTCATCCTTTAAACGGAGCTCTTTGTAGTCCAGAATAGGAGAGTTGACTTAACCACAATAAGAGTGCCTGCTATATTTTAAAATTAAATAAAGCTTTGCTAATTGAGGATGATATGATGACTGTAGATCAATTATTATGAAGTTGATTGGGGGTACAGCCAAGAGAGAAAATTACTCTTATATTTTAATATTTACTTACATTCTGATTAATAATTAAAAAAATAATTAATCTTTTCTTTCTGTCAATTGGCGTATTATTTTTATTATTATATCAAATCTTTTTCAGGTATTAAAAAAATGAATCTGTGGACTAAATATATTTATATTTTACTTGTAATTGATGAACTGTGCTACAAGAGTTTAAGGTCTAAGCCATTCCAATATTTCTAACTAACTATAATTTCTTCCTCACATTAATTTAAAGTTTCTTTTGCAGGTTATTCTGCTCAGGTCATTTTCTTTATTATAAGTTATAAGCCTATTTTTAAAAAATTTAAAATCATTAATATTTAATTTTTCTTATATAAGATTATCCACAATTAATACACTACCATATAAATAGTTTGTTATATGGTAGTGTATTAATTGTGGATAATCTTATATAAGAAAAATTAAATATTAATGATTTTAAATTTTAAAAAAATAGGCTTATAACTTATAATAAAGAAAATGACCTGGGCAGAATAGCCTGCAAAAGAAACTTTAAATTAATGTGAGGAAGAAATTATATTGAGGATGGCTAGAATGGCCAAAACGTTGGACTGGTGAAAAATAAAAGTGTTGAGTTAATAATGGATACAAATTTTTGATTCATTTAATAAATCAGATATTATATTCCTTTCATAATATTTAAAAAAATATATTCATATATTTTTTAATTTTTAGAGAAAAAAATCAATTGTTGATAGTTTTTTTTAAATGAAAAATGTTTTCTATTCAACTCTGACAGATCAGTGCCATTCGATCCCGTCTCATGCTACACCTCTTTCATCAGAGTGTAATCTAGACCTTCCAACATTGCCAAAGCTCCTTCCCTTATCTTATATTGTTACATCAAACTGGTAAATTTTATGAAAATCAAAAGGCTATGGTGGGCAGGTCATGTGTTTAAAGGTCTAGAAAACTTCACTGTACTAGAATTGGAAAACAAAAATGTTAAGGAGTTGGAAAATATTGAAACAGATGTCCAAATGCTCAACATTTGCTACTGAAGAAAACAAAGCCAACTAGTAAAGGCTTTTGAAGGATGTAAACATTTCAGCTAGTCTCAGCACTCAAGTTCATAATCAAATGATATTGTAATGAAAAAATGGCTCATAATTAGTTTGGATCTGTCAGACCATTGAGAGTACTCATGTTTCATTTCATCTCAATTTATTTTGAATGCTGGAAAATTGATATTGAATCATGTATTTTGATATTAATTAAAACGGTATATCCTTAGGACTCATGTATTTTGTGAATAAAGAAAACAATTGAAAAGCATTCGTGTATTAAAATAAAAAAAATATAACTCATGAAAATATTAAATCTCTTCAACATATTGCTGCAGAAAATTGGTATTATTATTTGATTTGTAAATATTATTTTAAATAAAACAGTAGAGAGTGACACTATGACTTTGCTTTGAACAAAGGTATAAGCATGTACCTTGGTTCTGAACAGTCAGGTGTGGTGTCTATTAACAAAAACATCTTCATCTTTCTTTATAAAACCCTCCCTAAATTCTGCAACACATATTCGTATAAGACTTCAAACTAAAGTATTAGGACTTGGAACTGAACTATTCTGCTTATTGACTAATTAAAAAAACAAAAAACAGGCTTGGATTCTGATAAAACAGAAGAGTGTTTATTTATTGTCAATAAAGTTGGAACTATTAAAGATTCATAACTTAAAATTGGATTTTAAAGTTAATGAATACATTTTTTTGATATGTTTTTCAACCAAAATGATTGAATATCTTTACAAATCAATACATTGAGCTTAGATACAATAAATTTTATTTTGCTTATTTGATGAGTTATTGCATATATTTCCATATTTGGACAAGTATTTGCTAAAATGATTTTTCTCTCTATTAAAATAGAAAATAAATAACAACTCTTTTCTGATATACATTCACCACAGGATATTTCTTATTAATTGTCATTGGATAAATCTATAATAAGATGAGTAAACACTATCCATGATAAATTAAAATAATCTAAAATCATAATTTTAGTAAATACAAAATCTCAATTTAAAGCTTGCATTGTGGTGATAGCAACAGTACTGAACATGTGTCTATAGTTTGAAATAATTTATATTGTTGAATTTTGAAGTGAACAAAAATTAAATCATCAAACATGTATAATTAGCTAGCTATTCATAGAAAATACTGTTTTGCATCCTAATTTTAATACATTTTCTGGCACCCCTACATCCAAAAATATTTTTTATAGAAGTAAATAGTATCCTCTTCACACTCTGCTTTGGGATTTCATATTCTAAACTGTTAGTCAGTGGGCTAAGAGCTTTCCTTTTAGTTAAGAGTTTAATTTAATTACGTTTTAATTTTCTTATATAAACTTAAATACCCAAAACAAGAATGTTAGTTGGTTCCCGATTAATATTTGGAGTATCCAATAAAAGGCTAAAGATATGGAAGGATTTTGAAAAAGTGTTTGAAATATGTAAAACTGTCAGCTGACTCAAATGAATACAGAATGGCAATATTCTACAAGGGCTTCAAGAAATGGATAAACATAGTTTTCGAAAGATATATTTGGCAAGTACATTGCAAGAGCTTTAGAAGAATTATCATTAGGTTAACATCCATACAGGATTTTCCTGGACAATCAGAGCATTGAGCACTGTGTACAGAATGGTGTCCTTGCCAGTAAAATTGTTTGGGGTCTACCAAGTCCTGTCAGAAGTAGAGAAATTGTGTATGTCCAGGATTGGCTTTTACAATTATAGTAATCCTAACTAAGGTGGATGAGAATAGGGTCATACCTAAAATCTGCTTGACTTGGCTAAGCCAAACAGAATAAAAGCATAATAGACCAGCATTTCTCAAACTTTTTTGCCCATAGTATCCTTGGGCTAAAAAAATATCATGGCACTCTTGTTGAGCTAAACAAAATAATGTCAGCACAATTATTCTTAGAGCAATTGAAAATGTAGGAAAAGAAGAAAAAATTGCTAGGTTAATTAATTAATTAATTTTAGTTTGTTTTATTTTTTTTTTTTTGTAATATTTTGAGAAATATGTCCTACATTTGCAGCACCCTGAGCATATGCTTGTGGCACTCATGGTGCAACTGCACCCAATTTGGAGAAACCATTGCACTAGACAATATTAAAAATTAGATATAACTATTCAAAAAAGTCTACGGCCCACTGGTTGGAAACCACTAATATTTAGATAATTGAAAACAAAAAGAAATGCTCATTTTTCTTAATTTCTACATACATAACAAGTTTTTGGGGTATATATGCTTAGAAAATATATTAAAAGCATAACTCTCTCAATCTATACAGATTTCTATCAATAAATAGTATTGTCTCCAATTTTTCATGACAAAACCAATTTATAACACTGTTCCAAAATCAATTTAAATTGTTATGTTATTATTATTTATCCTTTATGACAAAGTAAGACACACTCAAAGAAGGAATCATTTTGTCATAATCTAAGTCAAATAGTGATAAGCATTAAATTACAATATTTTATTATAAAATCTCTTCTTCAGAGTTTAATCATATTTTCAACAGCAAAAATGCTCATCTTTATTTATTTCTTCATTTATAAGAAGTTCTTATTGAGCATATATCCTCATAAAACACATGGACTTGTTAAAATCCTAACTCTCTTAATCTATGTAAATAGTTAATATTTCATAACAAAACTAATTTATAACTTAGTGTTTTAATCAGAATTAAACTCGTATATTATTTGAAGTTACTAACTGATCTTTAATAAAAATGCAACAAACATCTATAGAAAAGTGAAGTTATTATTTCAAAAACAATTGATAATATATATATTTTAAATAACAATATCTTATTGTTATTTTAAAATTCCACCTTATACCACTACTACTTATAAAATTAATAAGAATATAAAGGAATTTATAATTATTTGTCCATAGTAAACAATAACTAATTGTTTACATGCATAAAGGAATATTATTGAAAAAATATTCATAATTATTAACTCCGATTAATAAATCAAAAAAAAAGAACAACAAACAAATGACAATTTAGAATTAAAAGAACATTAAAATAATAGTTTAACAAACTGCCCATAGATAGCAGCACAAATCAAGAAAAGTAGAAAATATTAGTTTAAATTAGTGCCACAAGAGGCCAGCACCATCCAGTCAAGCATTGCCGAAGTCAAATCTAGCTGGAAAATTTTTGTTTTGTATTAGGAGAGTAGAAGTTTACAGGAGCTCAACAATTGCTCAACCAGCGCCGTCCCGATCAGTCGAGCTCCTTTAAACTCCTACTATCCTAATACAAATCAAAAATTTTCCTACTAGATTTGTCTTCGGCAAAGCTTGACTGGATGGTGCTGGCATCTTGCGAAGCTAATTGTAACTAATATTTTCTACCTTTCTCGATTTGTGCTGCTATCTATAGGTAGTTTGTTAAACAATTATTTTTAAATAAATTTAAATGCCTAGATTTACTTCTGTAATGTCAAGCATTATAATATGTTCTACCTTTCGTGATTTTTTTTGCTATCTTCAGGCAGTTAGTTGAACTTTTATTTGAACATTCTTTAAATTATAAATTGACATTTTAATGTTGGTTTTTGTTTTGTTTTATTGTTCACAGTTAAAATTTATGAATATTTTTCAATCATATTCCTTTATGCATGTTCTTAATTAGTTTTTGTTTACTATGAATAAATAATTACATATTCCTTTATGTTCTTATTAATTGTATAAGTAGTAGTGGTATAATGTGAAATATTAAAATAACAATAAGATATTGTTATTAAAAATATATTATTATTTGTTTATGATAAAATAATTCAACCTTTCTATGGATGTTTGTTGTATTGTTATGTTATAAAAGATCAGTTAAAAACATCAGATAATATAAGAATTTAATTCTGATTTAAGTACTAAGTAGCAAATTAGCTTTGTCATGAAAAATTAACCATTTACATAGATTAAGAATTAGGCTTTTAACACATATGGACATATGCACCATAAAAAATTGATATTAATGAAGAAATAAATAAAGATAAGCTTTTTTTTTTAAAGAAAATTGATTAAACAAAGATTGTGAGGTTTAGAAAAGATATTTGATAATGAAGTATTGTTATTTATAGTATATCATTATTTAACATATATTATGACAAAATAATTTCTTCTTTCTATGAGTCTGTATTATATTCTTATATTGGATAAACAGCAATAACCTATTAGCCTGCCTTACATAATTATTAAGGATAAAATAATAATAAACTATTATTTTAACATTATTTTATTTTGAAATTGTCATTTTTTTTTGTTTTATTGTTTGAAATTAATAAGGATGTATATTTTTTCAGTCATATTTATTTATGTGAGTTCTTAACTAGTTATTATTTACTATGTATGAATAATAATACATTCCTTTATGTCCTTATTAATTTAATAGGTAGTAGAAAACTAATGTGAAACAGTAACATAAAAATAAGAGATTGATATTTAAAATATATTATTATTTAACTTATAGATGATAAAATATTCAATTTTTCTAGAGTGGGTGCTGTGAAAGATCCGTTAGTCACACAACAAACTTATAAATAATATTTTAACAGTTATATTGTAATTTGAGTAACAATTACATCATAATTCAAATCTCCATTTATAACCCAAAACGCATCAGATCTTTAGAAACTAGAGTGATGTTTTGGATTTAAAATGAGTTTTACAATTTTTACTAAATTAATCCAAAATTATATGACATATATTATAAAGATGGCAGAACCTTTTATTATTCTTTTTGAAGCTGATCAAATTGATATAAACATAGTATGAGGCCAAAATGAGCTCTATACAATTAATCATTACATTCTAAGATACATGTTGACCATGTTCTCCAAAATCACACAATTTCATAACTGTCTCTTATTTTTATAAGATTTCTTATTATACAAGAGTAATTTAAAGTAAATTTAATTATTTACCATTTCAGCATATAAAAGAATGTTTAGGCTCAATGGTTCTCTTTAAAATAACATATAATTGAAAACATTAAAAAGTGTATATTGAGAAAAATTCAAAAACAAAACTGTTCTGTCATTTTTAAAAGAAAATTTGAGCCTAAACATTCCTTTTTGTGCTGCAATTAATGCTAATTAAATTTATTTCAAATTCAAATTCATCCACGATTATTCTTGCAGAACAAATATTTTTGACAATATTTTATAAAACTGTTTGACTATTTGGAGTGAATAGTTAATTGTTACAGAGCTGATTTTGTTCTCATATTGTAAAGAATTGGATTGATATTAAATGAAAATAAGACAAGCTTTCTAGTCGTATTGTTTTGGAGTTATAGGGCACTGGAAAAATTTTGCTATTTTTAGATCATTACACCAATCGCACAGATCTTATGAAGCAAAGTACTTTCTTTATCTTAAGAAAGTAGTTCCCTAAAATTTTTGGGCTGGCATCCTTCTTGGGCTAAAAACGTTTCGTGTTACCCTTGTGGGCTTTGAAAAAAGTTTGTGGTACTCTTGTTGGGCCAAAAAAAGATTGAGGCACAGTTATCCTTTAAGCAGTTATAAGAAAAACAACAGTGCAAATTAAATGCTGGAATATTTATTAAAGCACATATATGGAAGAAAATGGTCCAGGTGAAGTCAAAGTTGACGGCACCCTGCTCATTTTCCTTTTATTAATTACACATGACCAGTGTTCATTATACTTAATTATTCATAAGTATTCATTATTAATAATCCATTAAGCAAACCTTATGATATTGTATAAGTAAATATTCAAATAGTTCTTATGAAAATATTCAGAGTGTCCAATAAGCTAAAGATGCAAAAGGATTTTGAAAAAGCGCTTAAGTATGTAAAACTGTCAGCTGAGTCAAAAGAATACTAAATAAAAATGATAAAAAGGCTTCAACTTATATAATATTGTCATATTATCATAAAAACTATTTGAATATTTACTTCTACAATATCATGTGGTTTGCTTACTAAATTATTAATAATGAATAATTATAATAATTAAGTGTAATGAATACTTAATTTAGAAATGTTCGATGAATTTTTAGTACTGAATTTGAGACCCTTCCTGGGTTGTAATGATATTTTTTCTGTTATTAATGATTGTCTATTATTATACAAAAATAGACTTTGATGTTTTTGAAATATTATACATTATATTTGAAAATGACTTTGATATTTATTGGAAGGTTATTGATTGGCCATGTAATTAATAAATGGAAGTTGGTCAACGATGACTGCATCCGGACCATCTTCTTTGATATTTGTGTTTTAATAAATATTACACATGACCATCGATAAGATCTTCCAATAAATATCAAAGTCACTTTTGGTATGAAATGAAATGAAAATAGCCTTTTATTTATGCAATTAAATTAAATCATTACAAAATATAATATAAACATTTAAAGAAGATAGAAAGAAAAAATAAAATAAATTTATATATATAATAGTTGACAAACCATTAAATTCTATCAATTTTCTCTTCTTCCTCCTCCTCTCCTCCTCTGTATCCTTTCCTGCATAGGCCTTCCCTTTCGGGAGCAATAGTCAGCACTTCCCGGGGTGACCAGCCCTATTGGGAGACTTTTGGTATAATAATAGACAAAATTAAAAAAAAGTGCTGGAAATATGTAAAACTGTCAGCTGAGTTCAAAGTATAGGGATCGACAATATTATACAAGAGTTTTAAAAAAGGGATGCACAATGTGCAGGACCAAAAAAGATGTAAAAGCTATTTTTCTAAAGATATATATAACAATTAAATTACAAGAGCTTTAGAAGAATTGATGTTAGGATTAACCATTTTTATTTAATAAGAACTTTTTTGCAATTTTTATCAAATGAATGAAAATTTCAAATTGACCAACACATAAAGACAGGTACTTGTATGTTTGTTCTTGAAATTTGATATTCTAATTCATGACTAGAATATATCAATTGTTCATTATTCATTGCAGGATTGGCCGAGAAGGTTTTTGGGAATTTTCCAACAGTTGAAGACCATTCTGAACAGCTTTTATTGATCTTGTTAAAATCTGAAGATACTTACAATATAAAATTTTGGTTTGCATTTGCTGCATCTGGAATCCCCTTATTTAATCTTAAAAACTATTCATTCTAAAATTTACTGTTGGATTATACAAATGGGCATGTTCCAGAAGAGAGAAGTGAAAAATGATTTCAGAATCTTATAATGTAATTGAAGTAAAAGAACATGTTATTGAACAGTTTAAGAAAAATAAAGATTTTTCTTAAAGGGATATTTTAAATTCTCCTATTTCTAGTTGTCTAAATTACATTAAAATATGTGAAAACTGCGTCTGTTTGATTCTGTGATTTGTTTATTGTCTATTTATTATAAGGTGTTCCCTATCTTCTTTGTAAATGTCTTCCAAAAACAAATCATAGATCAAATATAATTTTCAATGAAATAAAATTCAAAGAAAAATTTATTTTAATAACTGATGCAGTTCCATTCCTAAATAATCAATATTTAATTTTTCTATAGTTTCAGAGGTAATAATTATTGGTAATTAATAAGAGGTAATTTTCCTTGATTGGAATCATGTAATTTCTGTTGCCCTTACCCGTATTAAAAATGTTTTATTTCATAATTATTTCAATTTTTAAAAATTATTTAATTTAAGACAATTCTGTGTAAAAATTGCTGAATATCATTTGTTCTTCAATTTATCTCTTCTATTTAATATTGTAAATTACTAATTAATACTAGTATAATCCTTAAATATACTAATTTCTACAATAATAATAACCTTTAGTTAATTATTTGTTTTATCTCTTTTTTTTTTTGTCATTTAACACTTATATTTTATTGGCTATTACATCAGGTTTTACAGTATACTAAATTGTTCTTTCTGGGTATTATACGGCATATTTTAACCTTTTTTTACTCCATATAAAACCAGTCTTTATTCATAAAAATAAATTTTGTTATTAAATACCAGTCAAAATGTGTGTATATTTGAGAGTTACAATTATAGTAATCCTAATTAAGATGGATGAGAATAGAGTCATTAATTATCTGAAGATGTGCAGGTTTCACTTCCTAAAATCGCAGTAATAAAAAGGCAAAACTTCCAGCTGCATAAATTCATTCCTACTAAGTACCTAGGCATATTATAATGGAATAGTACCTTCATTAGTATGCAACGTAGGAAAACCAGCAATTATGGTTTAAAATGTGTTAAAATGAGGGAGTGAAGGGTAATTGATAGAGAGAAAGAAAAATGACTGCATGTTCAGTTTTTATTTTACTGACTACAATAAATAATGAGACTGTTTTTTTTTTTTTTTTAATCCTCAAGTAATAGCTGACCAAATCAGTTGGTGATTTGAAACAATCAATTGAAGATGGAAAACAAACTTTTGAAGTGTCTAACCTAATGAGGTCAGTCATGGTATGGAAGTGCAAAAAGGATCTTTTTTTAATTTTTTATTTATTACTTATAAATCTATTTTGGAGGTAAAATATAGATCCCTAGTATAACAAAAGGAGTAGAATAGTTCTTATTTTCTTCCAATTACTTGTTAAAGGTTGAAAATGGACCAAACACATGCTTTTCACATATAGCATTTTCAGATAATGATCCAATAATGAAGATGGCTATATATAAAATATCTGTAAAACAGACCAAAAGGAAAATAATCGTTATTTAAAAAACTAATTTAATTAATTTATATAATATAGCAAATTATAGTATATAGGTTAATGAATAAATTTCAGTTGAATTTAAAATTTAAGTATCAATGACTCCAGTGGTTGAAAGATTGTAAAATAAATTTCAATTTAGTACATTATTGAGATGATTTTTCTAACTAACGTATAGAAGAATCAGTGAATTTAAAATTTTTAAACATGAATTATAATTTACTAAAATCAACAACACTATCCAAATTATAGTCTCAAAACATTTATTTCATTCACATGTCCAACGTTTCGGCCAATTCGGCCATCTTCAGGGACAATCTTAATTTACTCAGAGACATATCATTTAACCCCTTTTAAAAAACTCCATACTGTCTCTGAGTAAATTAAGATTGTCCCTGAAGATGGCCGAATTGGCCGAAACGTTGGACATGTGAATGAAATAAATGTTTTGAGACTATAATTTGGATAGTGTTGTTGATTTTAGTAAAAAATTGCCAGTCTCAAGAAAGAAATTTAAAGATTATAAATGAATTATAATTTTAAAAAATCTATTGATATAGAAAACAAATAACATTTGCATATTTAAACACTAAATATTGGTTGACAGTATAGTTAGCCATGTTGCTCATAGATAGCGCTACAAGTATTAAAACCCTACATTCTTTAGTGTAAATTATATAATATATATATATTTTTTATGGTTTTATAATGAAATGAAAAATTGGGTAATTTACAACTAAGGATATTAAATAAAAAGACCTGCATATACTACGACTAGAAAAAGAAAAATATGAATAAGAAAAAAACTTACTATTTCGATTTAGTTCCAATATATTTGGTATAAAAATAGTCTATTTGTCTTTTTAGAATAAATTTATAGATATAAGGATAATATAAGGAGCTCCTAATTAATTATTTTATCAACAACATTTTTAACAGAATTGAGATGGTTTATGAGTCAAGTTTTGTATGTTTAAATAATTAATTTATTCATAAATCGTTGATGATCATAACCTTTTTGATATTCCCAATGTTTATTTGGGATTGGATAATTTTTTCCGAAGCAAAAAAATCCCATATTGAGTACATGTTAAGATAAAATCAATCGTACCCTTAAAGACAATTTAATTCTTTATTAAGACAATTACTTCTTAATTTATATTCAATCAGATCATTAATTTTATTTGAAAAGGCTGAAATATGAGATTTACCAGTTCTTTCCTAGCTTTCTAAACTGTACAAAATGGTAGTGAACAAATGAGAATTAGGGATATAAATTAAAACTTATGAGAAGATTTTTTCTTGTCCAAAAAATTCCAATTCTTCATACATATGTGTGAAAATTCGTATTTAAGGAGTATTAAAAACGAATTTGAGTTGATTTTTTCTAAAAAAAAATGTTGGCCTTCTTAACTAGAAGCATTTTTATTGATTAACTGCACATCTTTATGCACGTTAACTGCCACATATATTCGGCTTGACAGTAAGTTGACACACCTTATCAACTGTAATGTTTGATAAATTCGATCCAATCTTCCCTATGGATTTCCAATGCTTTTTCATTCCTTACTCCAACACCCTCCCAACCTTTAACTCCTGGGTCTTTAATCACTTCCTGTCCATCCAATTTACAAAGAATAGCAATTAAATTTGTCTAAAAGATTGATAAATGATTTTATTTTTACATTTTATATATCATTATCAGAGGATATGTTGTAATTTATGATTTGTTAGAGGACTTATTTTATTTTTGCCTTTTTATTCTTTTTTTTTTACATGTGATGTTTATAATTTTCATGTAAAACTTGTAAATGTAATTATTAATTTCTCTTTCTTGTTATTTATATCTTATTTTATTATAACTCAGTTATTTTATATGATAGATGTTTTTTCCTTTTAATTTATATTTTAAAATTTAATTCAGACTACGATTGAATGTCTATAATATTCATTTAATGGTTATTTGTTTACATAAACATTATTTGTTTTTTTCTTCTGTTTGTTAATTGTTATAGTTACATTTTTTTCCAATTTATTATTATATGAAATATTTTATGATGTTTTACTTTTTCATTATTTTTATTTTTGTACTTTTTGTATTTTAATTTAAGGTACTGAAGTCTATTTTCATTTCTTGTTCTATTATTCTAAAGGGATTTATCCCAGAATAAATAATAAATATTAATAATGGTGATTTGGCGGAAAAACATTGTCGGGGCACTGCTCTACTAACTATAATGATTGTGCGACGAAAACAAACTATCACCATATAAACGAGCCTTAAAGCAGTATAGCTTTATTATAGAGGTTTATTTATTTATTTTAATTTTTTAAGCAGTTTAATTGCCTTTATAATTCCTTTTATCTCTATCAAAGTATTATTATTATTTTCTTTTATTTTAAACGATTTGAATAAGCCTTTAGTCTATATTTTAATGAGAATATTAAAAAAAACAGCGGCTGATGAAAAAGTAAAATGAAGGATTAGGCTCCAAATCCGAGGTAAATAGAAAAGTGTATTGAATGAAATAAGTCTCATGTAAACACATTCCTTTGAGATAACTAAACCGAACCGACGTTAAAGTAATGAGGATAAACCGTAGACAAAGTCAAAATGTTTTACCGATTCAAGCAGAGATCATTAATTCCTAAGCCCTCCTTTATCGCGCTGGTGTGGAGGGGACAAAGGACTCCACCGTCCGATAGTTAAAGCTCCTCCCTAATTGCCTACAATCTCCACGTGCTCTGTGCTCTATGGACACGTGAGCTCACACGTGTATCCCACATTGCACAAGTCACCATTAAATATGATTAGTGACCACTGAACGTTTCCTTCCCTCTTGTATCGGTGTATTGTGGCTGTCTCTTGTATTCTCTTATTTTTTTTATCTGTATCGTTGTGTGCATTAGAATTCAATTTAGATAAATTTAACTAAACAATTAACTATGAACAACATTAGTCAGGTTGTTTATTTTTTAGTGATATTCCTTTATCAATTTTTTTTCTATTTATTTATTGCAATTTACAACTGTATTTAAAAAAAAATCACACACATTAAGTAAGTTTGATGTAATATAAAAATGAAGTGATACTGGCATGTAGAGAAACTACCCAGTGGTAGAACTCTAATAATATTTTTACATTAGAAGGTCTCGAGGCCATCATCTTTTCAGACGCCTCGGAAGATTTTCAGGAATATAAGAAGAAGCAAGGTTAGAAACTATAGGGTTTTGATGATTAGGGAGTTTATAATGGAAGGATTGATATCTGGTTCGGGCTAGATCGGTTACAAAGGGAACATTAAGGTCTTTGTGGATGATTTTATTTGTGACAAAGTAAGGAGCATTAAGGGTTTTACGAAGGATTAAGGATTGGATACGAGAGGAATTCGAAGGTCAACTTCGTAAGTCCAGATAGGCCTATAATTGTAATGTAAATCAGTCTTTTGTAGTGAATTGGAAGTTTGGACCGTTTGTCTAGTAAATGCTATAATAGTGCAGTTTTCTGTCTTTTCAGTCTTGTATGAGGATTCCAGGTTAGTCGTTTGTCCAGATGTAGTCCAAGGTAGCGGATCTGTTTTACAGTGGTAAGGGCAACTTTTTCAATATTAAATATCAATTAATATGATTTAGGGAAAAAGCACAAGGACCATATTAAACCAACAGTATTTAAAATAAAACTATACGAGTATGATAACAAGTAGAAATATACATAACAATGAATTGAAAATAAAAAATAGTTTATCGATAACCATGGAATTAGAAATACAATATTTTAATCAATCTATATAGATTATATATAGATATTATATATTATATTATAGATTATATATAAGAATATGTTGTTATCAATCTATTACTGTCTAATTCCATTGTTATTAATCAACTATTTTTTATTTCCAATTTGTTGTTATATATATTTCCAAATTTATTAATTTTCATTTTAATGTTTATCTGAATGATGTTTGCTATCTCTTTTTGTTTTATAGCCCTGATGAAGACCTGAAAATCAGGTCGAAACGTCAGCACGAATTAATAGTATTTTTTTTTTTTTTTTTGGTGATTGCACCGCATCTTCTCTACTTATTAATCTACACCTCATTATATAATAACAAATTATATATAAATTTTTTATGGGGATTCGAGGTCGATATTACACCTATATCTTGCGACGTTTCGCAACTTTATTGTTTGCATAGTGTAATAAAATTGCAAATTAATAAAATTGTGCATAGTATAATTTAAAATTAGTAACTATTACAATTAAAAAATGACTTCATACGGCCACGAACCTAGAACTACGTTTCATTGATTGAGATACTGAAATATATATTTTTATTATAATGTTTTTAACTTGAGAATAATTTATTTATAGGACCAAAATATCGTGAGTGATTTTTAACGCAGAAGAAAGTTCCTTTTTTTAAAGGTATATGTTCATTTGCCTGTTAGGACGATATATTTCACCCCCGTCCCATGTCTTCCCATGCATCCGAAGAAAAACAGCTCCTGGAAACTTAGGCAATTCGGGGAAATTGTTCGAGTCTCAATGCGCCCCCATTGTAGTGTCCTTCCTACTTGTTTAACTCGTCTAAGTTTCCCCAGGGAGTTGAGGCTGTCTTGTAAGATAAGCAGGGACGGGGGTGTCAATTACAAAACAGGTCGTTTGTGATAAAAGAAACTCGAAGGAATAATGGACGTGCTTCGACTGCAGGATTCTCGTTCTTCGATAAAACAAGCCAGGATCCGTTGTACTTCTGCCGGGTAGAAGTTGAGCGGTTTATCTCGCTTGAACTGAAGACATGGCTCGTAGATCAATAGGACGTTCCGGAGAAGGGACATGAGGGGAAGGAAGACATGGAAGGAGTATAGTGTAAAAAAAATATATGTCACAATACAAAATACTAGGGAGCAGAGTCGGGCAAAATATAATTGCAATTACAACTTCTTTTCAAATAATGAAATTTGAAGCTAGGAAATGAAATTACAATTTCGATTAGTAATTTAAACTACTCGATGAGGCCTTTTAATTGTAATAATGGTCCGAAATTACAATTACTAGTTGAACTAAAGTAATGATTTAACTGTAAATACAACAATAATTGCAATTACTTTTTATCTAACTCTGGAAGGAAGTAATTAACCCATCATTGTTAATTCAAAGCTTCAAATGAATAAATAACAGTATGTGAAATTCATAGATTGTAAAATAAAATAAAACAACCAAATGTGAAATCATAGGGGAAAAAATCTATTCCATAAAAAAAAATCTATTCCATAAAATAACCATTCTATTTGCACAAATGGTTTGAATTAAATTTTTTTTAAAAATTATTTCTAGATCGACCTGGTGGGCCTTACAGGGTTAACGTAAGAGGTATATATATATATATTTTTTAAGTATTGATTATGGGGGGGAGGGTATGGTCTCATACAAAACACACCCCTAACTATTTACAACGTTATAAATAAAAAAAAATTAAAAGAAAATAAATAGATAAAAAAAAATCTTAATAAAAGTAAAGTTAATAACAATGACAATTATGGATTTAACAAAATAAATAATTGATTTCTAATGGAAAAAAGTCAATTTAAGAAAAAGATGGAGAGACAAAAAATAAATTAAAATTTTAAACAATAATAGAACTTATAACACGATGTCACGCAGCAGCCTGAACTTCAGTCTTCGGGCTGAGGTTGGGTTTCCCAAGTTTTAATGAATTACGCACGATATTTACTAATATTTATAATAATTATAAATATGTTTTTTTCCATACTTACCCTTTGTTTTAACAGCAAATTCTTTAGAGTTTAGTCTAGATGACTCTTTAATAGTATGGGATATAGTGTATTTGTAACCAGAGCTAAGCAAAAAAATGTATAAATAATATTATGACATAGTCAAACTATTACAAGTTGGTATAGTGTTATTCATAACTAATTTTTGCATAGCTCTATTTGTAACAACAAAAGTTACCATTTTTATTCACCAATGTCCGATATATTATTTTAGTTTTTAAATTGTTTTGATTTCATAATATGTATCAACTCTGAGAGGGATAAAGTGCTTTTAGATTCAATTTCAGTTATTAATTCTTGTCCAATAAAATGTTATGTGAATAACATTTGGAATATTGTTTGATACAACTGAGAAAAAAAAATTAGAAATCTGCTATTAAAATATAGCAAGCAATAGAATTATAAATGAAAATGATGATTAAACATAAAAGTTAATTAAAAATTATATTAAACAGAAATCAATGAATTTTCGTTGTTTTTCTACTTGGTTATACTACTCCCATGTTACGGTTAGGAAAGAGAAACCACAGGGTTGAAATCCAAAATATTTTTCTAATTTCTAAAAGAGAAAAGTTTATCTGTCTTTTTATTACATACGCGGAAGAAATAAAAACTTAATCTTGATACTGGACGAAAAATTCATGTTGACATCATGTCATTTTTCAAGACTTTTTGCCCAAGCATTACTCTACATCACTATAAGGTGTAGATGGAGCTTTTGTTTCGATATTTTGTTTTATGGAAATATGGATATTTTATTAAAGAAAATTAAAACATTTTACGAAAAGCCAAAAAATGGTATTTCGATATTTCATTTTGATAATTTCATATTCATTTCAATATTCAACATTGTTATTAATATTGATAGGGAAGATAGCAACGATATTTCTTTTTTTTTATAGACATATCGATATTTTGTTAAAGATGTTTTGATAATTTCATATTCATTTCAATATTCAACATTGTTATTAATATCGTTAGGGAAGATTAACAACGATACTTCTTTTTTTTTTTTTATAGACATATCGATATTTTGTTAAAGATAACCAAAAAAATGTATGACAAGTTTAAAAATGGTATTTCCATAAGGTGTAGATGGAGCTTTGAACTTCTGTAGAAAAATGAAAAGATATCTTATTTATTTAAAGTTCATATATTCCTTCAAGGTCAAAAATTAAAAACACAATGGTTCTTAATCTATATATTTTTCTTCTATGACATTTCAGGGATTCTGTGCTCCCTCTTTAGCTTTATAATTTAATTTTTTTTTAAATAGGGAATTCTACAATTGCATACAATTATACAATCTATTAGTAATTAGAAATAAAACTGATTTATTGTAAGTAATTCTGAATATGCTTATTTAAAAATAAAATATTAAATTCACAGTAGCCCCGAAACGTCTTAGAAAATAAAATATATATATTGAGAATAATTGTGTTTTTAATTTTTTAATTTAAGGCAGTGTATGAGATTTATAAAACATATACAAAAGTGTACAGGTCAGATGGTTAAGCGAATTAATGAAGAAATTATCCATAAAACTGATAAAACCAAAAAAATTAATAAATATTGGTAAGTTCTTATTGGTTGTTTTATGTGGGTTCAATACATGGGGATATATTACTATCTAAGAGTTCTTGTCATTAGAGTTCTGTGGCATCATCGCCAGTAAATATTTCGTAGATAATGTCCCTAATTAAATTATGCAGATCAGGAAAATTTATTGCGGACCAATAATTCCTCTTTATTGGATAGGTTAAGAATTAGGACAAAGTAAAATTTGCTCGTTTTACTTATTTTGAAAATCCAAATTTTCTATTAACTCTGACTCTCTTGGATTTATTGTCTTAAAATACAGGCCCAGATATCAAGGATTTTCAACACCGATATAAAAGAAGGAATGGAAGTTGGTTGTAGGAAGGTAACGTGGGTTATGGGAGAGGGTATAAAAATGAAGGGTGCAAGTAAGCCAGGCTCTGGGGTTTGTTAAGGATAGCTTTAACAAGGATCCCCACCTGGACTTAAGGAGGGGGTTAAGGAAGAAGTCCAGCTAACAGGATCCCTAGGGAGCATCCCCACGGGATTATATTGTATAGTAGTCAACTCTATTCCAATATCTAACTCTTTCATATCTCTCTTATACCATCATCTTATATTCTCCTATTTTACTCTTACATCATATCTTTTCTATTTCACTTAATCTACTCCCGGGAAATAAGCGGAGGAAATTCACTCATCAGATAAAAGGATATACCCTGTGAAAGGTTAACACAGTTGGGCGTTAGTATGTTGAAAAATTATCCGACTAAATTTTTAATCATGAATGAAAATTTCTTCAAAATTATTAAAACTGTCTGATTCAGAAAACCAAAAAAACACTCTAAATGCCTTAGTCATTGATTTTAAACTAAAATTTTGATCGGATAAAACTTTAGAGGGATAAAAATTAATTCCAATAAAAACGAGAAAAACATTTTTTTTTTCTTTTTCTAAAAAGCAACACAATATACTTTAATTAAACCATAGGCATGAAGATGAACAAATTGTGAATTTTCCTTCACACTGAGGGCTTTATATTTGTATTTAAGTGTAAAATATAGTAGTATAGGTATAAAGATTATAAAGAAAAATATATATATTTTTAATTAAGAATTTTACTTTTCTAACCTTACTTTTAAACCTTTTATTTTTTAATAATTTCACATTAGTAATATATTTTTCGCCACGACGTTTCGGACCGTCAGCCCATCTTCAAATAATTATAAAGTTATATAATTATATAAAGTTCTAATTTTGTCCATGCATATAGTTTATTAATTTATAATTTATTAAACATTTACAATTTACAATCTTATTGAAAGAAAAATTACTTCAATATGAAAGAAAAAATTAGAATAATTAGTAATTTTCGAAGTACGGAAGCACAGAAAGACAAATTTATGAATAAAATATCCTTTATCAATAAATAAAGCACTGAAATAGATTAGAGAAATTCAAGCATCAATATTTTAATTTTTTTTTTCCAAGTTTTTAGCGCTTACGACAACTACAACTAAACTATTAATCATAAATAACGACTAAATTTTTTGTCTTTACTCAGTTGAAGAGATTAAAATATATGATTATTTTCTATAATTTCGTTTCATATTTTTCGCGACTAACGATTAATATTTAGTTGTCAATTGTCTACCGGATACTTTTCGCCCAGCTCTTATGATGAGTAAATAAAACGTTATTGAAATTAAGGTTAACATTATAGACACAACTTTAATTATTAGAATTAATTATTTTATTATATCAGTAAATAACACAAATAATTAAATATCTTGTTTTTAGATTCCACGTACTTTAAAACGTAAAATATCAAAATTTGAGAGGGTGTGGGGGAAACAAAACGATAACTTTGGATTCTTTTAATTAACATTTTCTCTCTTCACAAGTAGATTACAGTGAAAGTTCTCTAAACGGGCACTTCTTTATAACGGAAGCCCCGTTATCGCCGCGGCCAACAAAGTAAAAATGAACCCGTATTTTACAGAATTCTTACTTTCTTCACCCAGGTTCTAATTCCATTCCCCACCTATAAATGACAAAAGTAATAATAAAATATGCATACAAAAACTCACAATTCTAGAACTAAATTTGCAGTTTATTTATTTTGGGAAATTGTACATACGTAATACTGATTTACACACAATATATTGGCCATTTAGATAAAAAATATGCATCTCGCATATATAAAAAAAATAAATAAAAAACTCTCTTAAAATATATACAAACAAAAGAATAGACAAGATGAGCATAATCAGACTATATGTCTTATGTAAAATTACTGAGACAATTTAAAATTATTCTATGAATTAAAAGAAATCGAAAACAAGAGAACACATGTTGGTTTTTTTTTTTAATTTACATAAATAATCATTCAAGGAATATTCTTATGTTACTCCGAAATTAATTTGGTATATAGTATATGTAGTAATCATATATATAGACATAGGACAACAAAATGAAAAATAACGCAAAAAGGATAAAAAATAAAATAAATGCAAATACAAAGAACAAAAATAAAATATCAATTAATATTATATATTATAAATTTACTGTACAATGACTATAAATTATTAGAATTCAAAAAATTGTGTAACTTAAGTATAAGTACGCTGTGTATTTAACACCTAATCCGAAACCGATGTAAACTTACGTATAACGAACAGAATTATCTTCCCCATTTTTGTTCTTTATGTATACATTTCACTGTCAAAATGTTTGAAAAAGCTGTCATGTTTAATTGCAGTAAAGTCCTTTCATACACTCAATTAATTTCCATACGCCTTGTTTGGTTTCCTTATAGCATGCCCTAAATGAAGGCAACAAGTACCACCTTATCCGATATGAGAATTATATCCAGGCGACTAGAGCCTTGAGTAATTATGATTATTCACCTGCTCTGAATCCAATCCAGCAATCCACCATCTCCCAATCCCAATTATCCCAGATATAGCCGAGGTATTATCTCCTCCCCTCCCAATCCCAAATCCTATTTATTGCTGACTGGTCACCGCTATTTTTCTATTATGTTCCTCTCTATATAACATGCCGGGCTCTCTTCTTGGACAAAATTAAAATTACCCCTCAAGCGTGGAGAAGAGGATTTGGCAGCGGTCCCCCAACGTCATTGTTTAGCCCCGATGGTATTACATCCCTCGTAGCCCGCGGCTGCTTCGACAATCGAATAATGTCTGCCTATTACTTCGCTTGTGTATGATATCTTAATTTAGAACTGCTCTCGGCAGATATTTAAGCTCTTTAATTCGGATTAAAAACAGATTTCGTTTAGTTCATTTCAGTTGTATACATCAGCATGATGACATTAGAACAAGTCATCCTCAAAAATTAATAAGTGTTTAATTTAATAAAACTTTTAAAACATTAATAATGATTACATGTACAATAATTTTACTGTTTTATAAAACACATAACAATATCAATTCAATAAAGACGATAGCAAAAACAATATAAGGCTTAGTCATATGTATTTATAATAAGAGAAGATCAATACATTTCCCGTTTTCTTAATCGCCTAAAATTCATTTTATTCTTTTTAAAAATATTTAAAATTTTTTTTGGGTTCGTTTCCATGATTTTTGGTCTACGAATTACTTATCTTTTCTTGCCGGTTGAAAAAAAGATGAAAATGAAAAACAAGAATAAGTATAATAGAATCGCATATATTAATGTAACTAAACTAAAGTATAATGCATAATATATTTACATATTATTATCATTATTTTTTTACATGTATTTCATTTTAGTTTTATCATATCCTCCTTCATGTAATTCCTCAATATTGCTTATATCTTAGATCATTCTCTAATATTAAAATGTCTCTTTATCTACATCTTTATTTATTTTTTTTATTACTTATACAATTATTCTTTTTATTTTTATAGCATTTTTTGAGTCTCTTCTCTTTATACACCATTATATAAATATTTAATTTCATTCATTATGCTGTTATTACTACTATTTAATTTTCTCATGTTTCTTCTTATTTGTAATTCTTGTTAATTTTTTTTTTTTTTAAATAGAACAAAGTTACATGAAAAATGAACAAAATATTGCAGACATGTCTCTTATATTATACTAATCCTTTATCCATATCTTTCTATATTCTATCGTTTTTATTATTTTTATTTATTTATTTTTACTTTTATCACTTATTGATTTTATCATTTTTTATTTATTTTTTACATTACATAATTTTTTTTTAAATTTTTAAAGGTTTGAGTCTTTTATCCATAAAACCATATATATTATATATAAAGAAAAATTAGCAAAGTTTTATATATATATATATATATAACTTTGCTAATTTTTCTTGTTATTATTGATCCATGTCTCTTATGTTTATTTTTTTATATAATTTTTTTTTCAAATATTTTCTTTGTTCATATAATTTCGCAGATACCTCTCTGATCTATGAAGGCCTAGTCTATTTGTCTACCTATTTATGCTATCAATGAAACTGAACTTTTCTTATGTCACCTTGACTTATATCCTATAGAAAAAAAGACCTATTATCATAGATGATAATAGGTCTTTTTTTCTTTATACACATATTTATTAATATTTACTTTCATCCATTATACCAATATTCCTATTATTAGTCTAAGCTTATCACGGACCAAGCCATCCTCGGAAATTATTCAGTTCAATAAGTTTTTTATTCAATTGGTTAAGCTGAATAAAAAATCATGTTCTATAATATCAATATCTAAAACGAGTAAAAACGGAGGATAATATTTAAAATGAAATAATTAATGTGAATTTCTTATTAGGAAAAAGATTTCTTGGAATGATGTCTAAGTGGAATAAATTAAGTGGTTCGTTAGTTGGGTTTAATGAAACTCGGTTCCCCCCCTTTTTTACTGAATAAGAGTTTTCCAGGAATGAAGGATTACGCCAACCGTTTTCACGTCCAAAAACCCTATTTCTAAAGATTTAAATAAAATTATTTCTGGATATTTTCGAAATATGCTAACTGACACAAGTGCTTGTAATGGAGTAGATGATAATGTTTAATACAACAAACAGCATCTATCAATATTTCACTGAAATGGATTTCGCTATCATAAATGATAGAATTAAACTTTTTCTTTTAATTTATCTGTCTCTTTTATATTAATTTTATATATGTTTTATGAAAGAAAAATAATTTTTCATATAATTACTGATGATGGTTTATTGATATTGTGTATAATATAGGGGTTATAGATTGCCAGGAGTCAACGTAAAATTTAAAAATATTTTCAATTTTATAACAATCCTAAATTTCGGTTCAAGTATATTCGAAACCTTCTGGACCAAAATAAACCAAGTATATATAGATCAGTAACACATGGTGCTGGTTTCAGAATTAATGTTTCCAAAACAACGAAACTGTTGTGGGTTAACAGCACAAGTATTAAAAATGTTCAAAAATTTCTGCAATTTTGGAAGTAGCCAGTTTGGCCCTTCAACACCAACGTAAAGTCTATGCTTTTGCTGCATTCATGCTTGATACGGAAAGTTGGGTAACAGGTGACCAAATAAGGTGCTGACTTTTATAAATATATGTCTTAGAAATAAACTGAAATTGTAGGGATTGGAACCTTTTTCTAATGTCGGGCTGGGAAAATTTCGACACTATAGACTTATCGATTGTCTATAAAGTGTCGAAAAAGGAAATGGTTGGGGCATACCCTCAGATACGATCAGAACGATATAGCCCGATAGAGCCTAAAATGGAACACTCAGGGTTTGCCGGGAGGTGAACTCTGGAAAAAGCAGTGGGAAATGCAAATCTCAATCGAATTTAGATCTGCAGGAAATATTAAAAAAAAAAACATTATATATATATATATATACGAGAAACAATAACTAAAAATAACGAGAAAAATTAGCAAAGTAAATAATAGGAATAATAGTTTAATGAGGAGAACTAAATATTTATGTATGTGTTTATAAAGCAAAAGTACTCAAAAATTAAATAAACCAAAAAAAGGAGGATGTTACGAAAATAGCATAAATGTAAAAATAATTAAAATGATATAGTAAACAAAGGTAGGAATAGAGGAATAATATACTATGTGAGAACAAGTAAAGTTACAGAAGAAATAAGCAAAGTAAGTAATAGAAATAAATGCTTAATAAGTGAAAGTAGATATTTATATATACTTTTATATGGAGAAAAGACTCAAATATTACCCAAACCAAAATAAGGATGCTATAAAAATTTAAAAAAAAAAAAAAAAAGCATAAATGTAACAAATAAACAAAGAATGATCTAAATGATAAAATCAATAAGTGATAAATGTAAAAATAAATAAATAAAAATAATAAAATGATAAAATAAAGAAAAAAATATATATATATATATGGGTGTAAAAAGAAAAGATACTCCAAAATTGTATAAACGAAAAAACAGGATGCTATAAAAATAAACTGCATACATGTAAAATAAATAAAGAGACACTACAACATAAGAGAATGATTTAAGATATGAGAAATTATATGGATGAGGATATGACAAAACTAAAATGGAATAAATAAATGTTAACAAAATAATAATAATATAGAAATATATTCTGTATTATACTTTAGTTTAGTCACATTAATATATGCGATTATATTATACTTATTTTTGTTTTATCATTTTCTTATATCTTTTTTAACCGTGAAGAAAAGATGAGTATCTCGTAGATCGAAATGAAATCATTAACAGTAAGTTATTACTTACTGTGTGTTATATTTTTTATTCTAATGAATAATTTGTTTTATTTTATGTGGAAAGGAATATTTCTATAAATACCTAGATGACCTTTATTAAATAAAATAAAAAGTAATCGTTGTAAGAACTGTAGCTGAGAAATGATTGGGGAGGTGGGTGGGTGTATTTTTGTGCAGGCCGTGTGCGATCCTTCTCGACGTTAGAGTTGAGTAGCAGCACCTTGTTTTGTCGAGAGTCTCTTCAGGTAATTCCTAAATAACAAGCCTTCTCTGGTAATTAACCTTATCGACTGTCTTAAATACCTTTCCTATGTCGATCTTATAAAGCTCTCCCTCCACCTCTTTTGTCCTGAATAAAAAGAAAGAAAAAAATTCTCTTCTCAATGCTTAATATAATAATGTTGTTTTTTTTTAAATATCCTTATTGAAGTGTCTTATTTTTTCTTCTTTTTCAGCTTCGAATCAATCGTCATCATCGAAGTGATTTATTTTTAAAAATTTATAAAATTGAATTACATTCAGACTTGCCTTAATTAAGGGCAGTGAAAGGTGCCCTAAAGTTATTCTTTCACAAGAAAGATTATTTGAACGGTTCGATCTTTCTTTGAAATAGGTCCTCGATTCCTTCAAATGATCAAATTCTATAACTATAAAACTCTATAATATTTTCTAAAAAGCTTTATGAAGAATTAACTTTAATGAGGAGATGGTATTAAATAAAAGATCATATTTATTGTCAGTCTAATTCCTATCTTCCTTATTTATTTAGTATTTCTGTTTTATATATTCAATCATCAACAATTTAAGGTCGATAGAGTATAGAAGTCGTCCGATAGAGAAGTTTTGTGGGGGTTTAAAATAGTTTAATAAAATCTTTTTTCGTTACATCAAGGCATAACACACTAAATTCTTGCAAAATTTGATTGTCATATCTTGAAAAGTTTTAAAGAAATATTTTTTATTAATTAATATTCAAATAATAGGCTGAAAGTCCACATAAAAGGAGCGCTTTTTGATGCTTCAGATAACGCAACATTAAAAAAATAAATAAATAAAATAAAACTATAAATTATAGAGAAAAAAACAAAAAATTAAGGTGTTACCAGAGTGGGTGTCCATTCGATTTTTTATCGGGTGATTTTGTATTAAATCACCCTTAGTCAAAACCCAAATCTACTATTGCTGCAGTTTATTTGTTTTGGTATGTGAACTTTTTTTTTTTTTGTTGATTTACTACCAAACGTTATTTCCAATTTACTATCATAAATTATATTACTTACATGTACAGTGTTTAGTTCATCAGTTAAGGTTCTTCATTAATTTCTCAAACTTTGATTACGAGAAACAACCAGGGCACACCCTACCACATCAAGTGGGTATTAGAACCTTCAATATATTTGGAGATAAAATACGACGATTGACCGGAAATACATCTCCCTGTATAAACAATAACTGAATTTTGGGTTATATCTTTTTTAATTCATTTAATATCAAAATGTATTAATATTATATTTTTATTTTCAAGGTTGAGAGGCATCTCCAGAAAACAGAAATATTACACTTTCTTTGTTCAAACATGTTAAAATATATTTTCTTGAACTCCTATCTTCTTGTTTCAGAGACAAATAGAGAATTTTTGAGGTATTTGTTTTTAAACTGTAGATTTAATTTTTAATGAGTGAGGTTTTGAAGTAAAAAATCGTCAATTACATATATATAAAGTAGCATGTACTTTCCAATGTTTTTTTTTTTAATTAAACAAATATTATTATTTGTACATATTTATACAATATTATTCATTGTAAAAGTTTTTCAAAAGAAGACAGATGAAATCATGTTTAATTGAACGTGTCTCCTCGTTTTGTTGTTCGGTATAAAAACTGTAATTTTATGCAGTACATTTATAACATATTTTTTCATAATATTTCGTTAGTAGCAAATTTGAGTATAATAATTGTATTAATGTTTCATTATACAATTAAAAATTATACTATGACGTGGAAAGGCACAATTTATAAAACCAGAGATAAATTCAAAAGCTAGATAAAGGACGACTACCATTTTTCTCACAAGTTGGGAACATTAATGTTGGGAAGTCTAATCCAGCTAAGGATAAGAGACGAGAAGTAATTTTCTTTATGACCGTAGCGAGAGGAACATTTGTGTCACGTATCCTATTGTAGTCATCAAGCAGCTGATCTCCTTCCACAAATCTCCTCTTTATGGAAGGAAAGCTTGGCCAGCTTGACGTATTGCGGCCTGGAGCAGGTGGTGGCTGTACGGGGATTGATGTGGGGGATCTGGCACAACCAGTTGCAGCCGATATTTGCCAAAAATATTTTTCTGTAAATAATGATTTATATTAAAGTATAGTTAAATTAAAGTATAATCAATATCCAAGAATATATAGCATAATCGATAAAGCAATTAAATATAGGGTTATTCCATATAAAATTATCCAACGACTGAAACTTTATGCTAAATATATTACGTAAGTAATTTTATACTATATATTTTTCAAAATTGATGAAATTGTCGAATTTCATCATGTTTTCGATCTCAATACTACTTGTAATTTTTATACGAGGAGAAGATGGTTAAGATTGCGGTAAAATAAAGCACAAAGAAGTTGATGTAACTTATTTAATTTTATTTATTGTAATTTTATGGAGGGTTGTGCTAGAGATATGTTCGATTACTCATTTATAGAGCATGAGAACCTCAAAGCAGAAAAATTATTTTTAAAAGGAAGATGTTTTGGGTACGGTTAAAAGAACTCAAATAGTATTTAAACTATCCTTTTTTAAATAGCTAATAAAATATTTCGTTTCGTAGGACCGCCGCAGAAGGAAAAGTCAAACCCACAAGCCGATTTCAAACCGGCACCTTTGTAGTTCCGAAGTTGCCAAGATCTACGCCTCAACACTCTCAGCTACAGACGGTACTAATATCAGCTGCTCATGTTATAAAAGTAGACCCAAACATTTATAACTTCCTTTTAAGAATAAAGAACAATCCAACGAATTTCATTATTTTAAAAACAAACCCTCAGCTGGCTAATCCAGTTATTGAAGGTTCAACACAGTGGGTTTCCAAAAAAAATTATAGAAGTATTTATTACTCGAAAACTAAGTAATTTTCGAAGATAAATATACAGAATTAAAGTAGATAAAAGTTTGTACAAAATGTGTATTTTATATTTAATGTCCAGGCATCCTGCGACGGTGGTTGAACGTCCTGGAGAAAAGGCCACATTTTTCGTTCTCAGTGAAAAACACCCCCCCAAAAAAATACCTCAGAGTTGCACCCTTTTGCAATAGTATCAATGCCGCCAACATGAAACTAATCTATTCTCACCCTTCTATTAATTGTATTATTTCAAATAAATCCAATACATAATATACAATAATACAATAATAAGAATATATCTACATAATAAACATAAATGTTCTTTTTTGCCTGACACTAATTAACAGCGATGGTCCTGTATCACTTTTTAAATAATTGCTTAAAACGGAAAGAGGAGACTTAGATAGTTGAATCCAGCATTATTTAAAATGTGCCTGAGGATTAGAAATCGGCGTGAAAACCCGCTACTCCTGCCCACCATGTTAGCCTTACTTTTAGACAAACACTTATAGCTAGTATGTTGTTCACAAGAGGAGATCATAACACAAAAATAGGCAATCCTTCCTTGCCGGACCCGCCCTACTAAATCCCTAGGGAGCAAGGTCCAAAATCACTTTTGAAATATTTGCTTAAAACGAGAAGAGGAAACATAAAGTTGTTAAATCGAGCAATATTTAAAAAAAGCCAGAATGCAACGATATTTTTTACTATATAATATTTTTACTATGCAACGATAAGTAACCTTATATTTCCGCGCTATTGTTGAAGGTTGATCGCATTTTAAATGTAACAAACAAATTTTCTAAGAAATATATCTGCTTTTTGAAAATCACCTAATATTCTAGTTATAACTTAAGAATAAAAATAAATTCTAATTTTCGGAATATTTTAGTATTATGAAATACGGATTCATAACGCCAAATACCTCAAAAATGAGAGTGTTAGGCCCTCCTAAAACCCCTTGTTAAAGGGAAAAAGTTACTATTTTGCGAATTTGCTTTTACTGTCTACTTTTCTCTGAATTCAATTTACTCTTCAGTAATAAAAAATTATGGAACTATCTATAATTAACTATTAATTATTGATGTCACAATTTTGTCAACACCGAAAAGTAATTTTGGTACTCGCACAGGTAGATTGTAAAATATCTCTTATTCCCAAAATTTTCACTTGACTTCACAAATCATCGAGTATAATTTTCCTTGAGAAAACGCTTAACGACAGGACTGTAAAAGTAGGCAAGAAAATGAAATTAACACTTCTTCAGTTAAGATAACAACATATTTTATCTTTAATTTAGTTATGGATATTATTGGATTAATTTGAATTAATTTTCAGATGGTCACATTGACTTATCTTACGAAAAGAACTTTAGTAGAAACTTGTGTTGTTTAATTTGATTGTTTAATTATGTTTTTTCTCGAACTTTAAAGTCTGTCAAACATCCATGACATGTTCCATGTAAATCCCATACATATTTATGATTTATGTTATTTTAGCCTAATATTATTTTAATTTCTTGTACACTTTATTAATATTGATTTTAAAACTTTTTTCTAGAGCAAAATTTTTAAGTATTAATTAAGAATTGTTATGTAATTTAGAGCTATTCACAGAGGCATAGCAGTAGGAGAAGGAAGGGAGAGTTGTGACAGACTCACTTTAATAATTTGAAAAAACAACAAAAACATTTTTAAGTGTTTTATGTTATGCAAAATATAATTTCACATATTTAATACGTATATGTATTCGATATACACATAACTAATACTTACAATGTAGGTATTATAACTGCAAATTTTGACTTAGTTATATGTTTATAATTTATAGTTGCCCACGCTCAGCGGAGAAGGGGGTGAGTTAAAGGAAAAAAAAAAAATATAATCGCAAAAGGAAAAAAAAAGACAAAGAATAAATTACTCCTTAGGCGCCACGTTATTTTTCTTGGAAATAACGAAAACCCCGAAGGATTATGCCCACAATATAACTAAAATATACCCCTATATAAACAATTGTTGAATTATGAACACTGGCGAATACCTTTACATGTAAATAAAGGAAAACCTAGGGGTGTTACCTACCCACCTGTTGAATTATCGTAATATTCCGTGAACAACAACAAAAAAAAGATAAGTAAATAAGAAGTTGAAAGCAGAGAAAGAACCGCAGAACTATATGTACAAAAGTTTAATAATAAGAAGAAATATATGTACACAGAATGAAAAAGGAAAAAAAAGAATCCTTAATAAAACAATTAAAACTTATAGGTTGACTTAACCTTAACTTAAATGCTTAACCTTAATAGCTATATTTACATTATTATCCAAAAGAGTATAAAAGTGAATACAAATAAAAAACAAAATAAAATTTAGTTCAAACCCCACGTGCTGAAGAAACGTCACTGCACTATATCCCCAATTGTACTACTAGTGTTAATGACCGTCCATTGAAGTAGAACACCATCATTTTGAAAAACATAAAACACATACGATGACATTTCTCATATGGTGCTATTTCGCTTCAAACAGTAAAGACAGAGGGCCTTTAAACTATTACCACTTCATATTGAACAATGGTAACGTGTTCCAAAGTCAAATTGTCACCTTCACAAAAACCAAAACCCACTCGTCTAAAACATATCGCTCGTATTTTGTTTTCACCATGACAACCGTAACACCTTGTCTACGCAGATATCGCCAGTGTTTTTATTTCATCACGGCAACCGTAACAGTATACATTTTAAAAATATGTATACGTTAAATCTGATATCCAGATATAACAAACCGTGTATAAGGAATATATAGATCACTGGTTATAACATAGAAAATTTGATAGCTCTTAAAGTTGGTTATAACCAATAACTGAGCACGAGTTCTCCCACACCTCCAAAAAATTTAAATACAATTTTATTCATAGTTATTTTTATGAAAGAACTTTTATTGATGGATTATTAACACAGTTAATGGATGTATAGAAGATGAAGTGTCTCCCTGTAACAGATATCGCCATCAATCAACTTTGTCGATACCTTTAGTACTTACCAAACATCTTGCAACACTTATTCAGATCAAAACTAGGGGGTTATTCACGATATAAAATTACACAGCATATTTATAAATAATTTAATTTAATTTTTCCAATATAACATACATAACAACATACAGTTATTTATCAAGATATCAAGTGTTCGATGAAAATGAAATAAAATAAATAACAGTTTTGCTATATACATCTAAAGTTGATGTTCTTAATTAATACATATGCTAAAGAATAATTAAAATGCGGACTAGAGTATATATGCTAACTTTTGATTAACCTACTATGTACATGTTAATAGAATTTTATTTATACAACGAAAACATAACTTTGATATTTAAATCACAGGATGATTCTCAATAAATCTATATACATTTATAGTAAGTTGTTATTTACTAAATTAAGCATGTATACTTCACTACACTAAGTAGAACCTAATGGTAATGTTTTATACAACCTTTTACTGGAATATTACTTTTCTATAAGGTGCTTTAACTATCTTCTAATAGAACAATTAAACAATATTTTCTCTAGTTTTCAAAAATAATATTTTTATTCATAGTATAATAATAATTTAAAATAAAATTGAAATTATTTTCACCATAATTTTATCAAACTTAATTAATTTTCAAACTCTTCTCTTGCTTTATGAGGTTATAATACTTTAAAGAATTTTATACAGAATAATAGTTTATGTCAGTTACATATTGATGATATAGAGAAACAACGTTATAAAAAAAAAATCATATATATTTAAGGAAAAACGACAGAAAATTACTATCGTGCCGTGAAACTATTTGTTCTTTATAATTCACTATGTCTAGTTAGGAAAATGTATAATGTCTTCATAATACACATCTATACTTTATAATATATATCTTTAATGAATATTCTATTAGAATCTCCAAGTGAATCCCCAAATAAGTAAATAAAAATTAATCAAAAATACTATTTTTTTTCCTATTTAAATATCTAAATAAGCTTTTAAAAGATATTTTATAGAAAAAAATTATTTTTCTTGAACTGGTTTCCTCTTAAGCAATACGGTGCATCAATCAGTTACTAATTGTAAAGTCAAATACTTTAAAGCCTGTGAAAGGTTCATTTTATAATATAACGATTGCGCACAAATCTACTTTACTTTGATCGACAAAGTAATTTTATTTCTAATTATTCTCATTTCTCCTATCCTGATTTGGTTCTAGTAACAATAGAAATTTAGTATTAGCGTTGAAAACAGTGGTTTACATATTTTAATTATGGTGCGAAGCCTAGTCTTGTTGAAGAAGCGCAAGGTACATTAGTGAAACCAGGTCCGTTCGGTTCACCATAACGATACTCTACTACGATCTTCTAGGATGGTCTACTCCCTGGACGCCGATTTCACTCCTTCGGGGAGGATGTTGGCCACCGAATACGCTGCGCAAGTGCTGCAGTCGATAGGAGATAGTCGTTCGTTATCTGAAATAAAAACATGCATGATTATTTTTTATAAAAATATTATTTCCATACTATAATATACCTTCTCTAATATCAAGTTTATAATATTTAAAAAGCCTTCTTATGATAAAATAAATTTACAAGGAATCTAAGGAAATATTTAAGAATTTAAATACCAAGGGCCGTATTTATAAACGTTTCTAAGAAAGACCTTACAAAAGTGCTAAATTTTTTGTTGTATTAACGCTCCTTTTATTGACAAGAATTCCTTAGGAACTCCTGGATTTATTAACATTAGAACTTGTTAACAAAGGACAGTATAATGGACCGTTTATAAAACGAAAATGTTGTCAAGAGAAGTTAAAGTTGCGGATTTAAAGGTAAAACAAGAAATGGGACGCCCGTAGCTCAGTGGTTAAGAAACAGTCTTACCAATCTGATGTCTATTGGCAGTGTCGGTTCGGATCCGGCTTGGGGCGATGACTTTTTTCATTGGCGATCCCACAAAATGAAAAACTTTGACCCCCAACCATGGTTAGACAGTATAGGACTCCAATGGGAGTATAAATAAAAACTGGGAACGTACAATAATATATTACAAGGGTTTATTTTATAAAAAAAGTCAGGGTTCTAGTTAGAAAGTTATTGTTCACATTAAAGCAAGTTGTTTGTTGATATTGTATTAAACTTTTTTTTATTCACATTCCTCCAAAACTTTCGTCCAATATCCAATTATATCCCTTTTAACCTAAATAATGTGGTTAGAGGGTATTTTAATGCGAAATTCTGGATATGATATAGTACGATCAGTAAATAAAAAAGTTTCTATTATTAACATATTTAGAACATTTTAGGCTAAATTTTTATTTCGTGGATCGCGGGTTTGGGGCGATTATCCCAGAGTAATTGATTCAGAAGATTTTGATTCGTTTTCCATCAGGAGATCACTGTTTTGAAATTCAAAGCTACCTTCAATAATTCTTTGTGCTTCTTGCCCATGGCACTGGTATATAATTATTTATTCTGGTATATTAGCTGTGGATATAACTCTGGTGTTAGGAGTCCCAGGGGCCACACTCAGCCTCTATACAATAGATACTCTTTAATTAGGAGAAAAATCTGGATGTAGAACATGTTTATAATCAAATCAACCTAGATACAGTATTTCTTTAATACCCTTTGCGATTTTAGTGGTGTAGTTTTTCTACGAAATTCTGTTCTTTATCTTAATCTAGCAAAATACAAAATAATTGAAGAAGTTTGTCGGGGGGTGCGGTCAGTAAAGAACACCATAAATAAACAAAACCATATTTATTTATTTTATGCCGACGAATACCTTCTATGCCATAACTCCTGATGAAGACCTGAAACTCAGGTTAAAACGTCGGCATAAAATAAATAAGTATGGTTTTGTTTATTTATGTTGTTCTTTGCTGACCGCACCCTCCGACAAACTTCTCCAATCTATGGTCAACTGTTTACACCTCAAAATACAAAATACTAGGTAATTGTCACAAATAAGAAAGTGCTCTGAAAAAATCTAGGGATATGGATTTATACATTATTTTGAATTTCGTAATATTAATTCAATTTCCTATTTTATTTTATTTTATAAAGTTTTGGGCTTAAGAAGTTTAATGTTCCAAACACAATGCCATTAAAACAATAGTTAATTAAAATATGTGCTATTGATCGTAAAAAAACTAAAATTAATCTTTTATATATAAGGACCTAGATATAAAAGTTAAATGGTTTATGACACTTACTTGATATGTTAGGTACTGTTGAGTCTGGACTCCTTGCCACGGGACGAAAGACCCCGCTGCTTGTTTCACCTGGGGTTACGAGCTCTGCAATACAATTATTAATCAGATATATATTTTTTACTAATCTAATTAACTTTAATGACTTTCAACGTAATATGGCATTACGGCATACAGTACATTTATATGTAGATGTGTTCATTTATAAATTGAAACTATTACTCTACATTCCCTGTAAAGGAAGGGTTTTCTTTTGCATTAAACTGATTGTGGACAAAGCCATCCATAGTAAATTTCATTTGATGTTTGAGGGGTAGATGTATTTGTAAAAAATAGAAATTTTATATAAAATGCCAGAGCTACAATAGGAGTTAAAAATTGAAATCCAATTATTTTGACATGAGTCCATAGACAGAAATTATTTTACAATTATTTATGGATTGAATTCTACTTTCTAAAGAAAGTGATTTTTGAGCCTATTGATAGCTGAACAAGTGTAATTTAATGATCAACTTGGGCCCTGAAAAAATAAAAAAAACTATTTGATGTTACTTTTTTCATTTAAGATTAAACCTTAGGTTTTAAAATACAAATACGCAGTTCAACAGTAGGTTCATTACTGTTTCTCTTGAAAAGTACCAATGAATGAGATTGTGAGTGCACGCACATACACTACCATTAACTCACCTTCACTTAATCACAAAAGAGGACCAGACTACATGCCAAACCTGTCATTCCCCATTATCAATAAAACATATAATTGAAGAATGCCCATCATTTCGTCAAGCCTTCGAAAATAATAAAATTCCACAAACAAGAGAATTGGACCTTAAAGACTCGGAAGAATCCATAGACAAAATTATAAAATTTCTCAAAGAAACACAACTTTATACTAAAATATAATCCACCAATACCGACCAGTGTAAAAAGGAAATAGTCTACATTCAACTATAAGTCAAGAAGATAGATGAAGTAAAGAGGGTGTAATAACCTAGATGTTGATCGCCCTGAATAAAAATCTAATCTAATCTACACTACCAACAGTATGGTATTTATACTCCCGATTCTTTAGATCTATTTCCTATATTCTTATTATATTATTGTTATTGAATTGATCTGATATGCCTATCAAGTGGTGGAGTCATCGCGACCTTGTGACCCATTGCGTGTCCCCCCGTCGGCCATATGTCGGCTTCTGCTATCGTACAACTTCCAGCAAAGCGGCCCAGTCATCCGAGATTGATCGCAACTGCGCACGAATGCAACCCTAATCCAAAACTAGACTGAAAGGACTCTCTAAATGGGAGTTGGAAAATCCGCAAGCGTTCCTTGTTCAATTAAATGTCTCTAAGACAGGATATAAAATCCTGATCGGCTTCCGGAGTCCCACCTCCTTTGAGCCTCCTGAGGACCGCAGTGGTGAAAGAACCGGAAGGGGAATAAATTGAAAAGAGGAACATTTTAAAGGAGAGTTAATTGGGGAGGGAGTGGAGAGGGGGGGGGCACGTGGCCGCAACTGTTGCAGTATCGGGGCCAATTACCGGAACCTGGCAAAGGGAATCTCTTCTGATCCGCTTGTCGCCATTACTTACACAGCCTCTTGTATAAAACAGCTTTAATGCCGAATATTTATTATTTAGCTTTAGATATAATGATACGGGAGAGATCGATTATTACGGAGTATCGGCCATACATGAGATAGGTTTATACCAAAACAGCCCTATATCAGGACAGTAAGACATCACTTACATAGAACCACATTGTGTACTAGAAAGAACAATAGGTACAAAAAGCGGAAATAATTATATGAAGTTTGAAATATAAATGAGGATCTGATAGCTGAGTGGAACCCAGAACGCTTGGTTAAATATTTATTTAACGGAGGCCCCGAGAATCTTGACATTCCCACCCTGGTGCTATTTAGCACTTAATAAAGGACTTAAACTTAATAGAGGACTTGAGCAAAAAAATATATAAATAGAAATTCACTTCTTTCCGCGTCCATATTACCTGTTGGGAGTCGTAGAGACGAAAGGCCAAAATTTGTCATATGGAGAAAACAACGTTTTCTAACTTTAACTAAATAAAAAACTTTTATTAAATAAAATTAACCTAACTTCCATTCTATTTTTTTTCCTTATTTTCACGGCAGATGGAAATATAGTAAGGTTAAGTATTAAGTTCGTGTGGATTTAAGTTTTCAACCTGAATACACATTTTCAGGTCCCTTGAGTAATTGTCTGTGAGTATATGGACATCTCAAAAACGAAAAGTTACACTAAATTGAACAAGCTATCCTCTTCCTGCTTCTACAATCCTCGCGTATTGTGCTGTTTTTGGCCCTTTGGAGTGTTGTTCCTCCGACAATTCACCGAAGCAGGGAATTCTGGCAGTGAGTACAGCGTTGTATTGTAGAGGTGGCGCGCCATAAAGCATTGTCTTATATATATTCAACGTGAGGCGTAGGGAAATCTGCTGTGAGGTAAGCAAAGGGTAGAACCTCTAGGACTCATGTTGGGCCAGCTTGGGTCACTCCCTGACCTGATTAGAGAAGGTAAGATGCCTGTCAAGAGGCACGCTGAGATAGAGGATCTTGTTTGAGATTTTTCGGCCTTCGCCATCCAAGACGAACCATTCAGAAATTAAATTTTTAAAAATTCCAGGATTTTTAGTATGCCTTCAACTTTCCAAACTAAATTCTATAGGCAAATTAGGCTCTTGCCATTTTTACTTACAACCCTCTTAATGACTGGACTTCTATGAACTCCAGAAGATACACGACTACTAAGTAGAATACTTCACGTCCTTATACTGGTGAGTATGAAATCGGTTATCGTTTTGACTAATTTCCATACCTAATGAACTCTCAGCTACTCTAGGAATCCGAATTGAATCTTCTGCGAAACCATCAATTACGTTCGGCTTTGTGCTTAGTATTCTGAATAGTGATATATATGTTGATTGTATAAGGATGAACATAAGAACATAATAGCGTATTTATTTCGAGCTTAGACAGGGGACAAGTGAATGGTAACATTGATCTTAGACAATGAGCACTGAGAGGCCCTCATGGGAGCATTGAATAATTGATTGAATGGAATGTGTTTACCAGGAGCCGAGTGGATAGCGTTAATTATCTCCCAACTGCCTCTCACCATTCACTGCCTCTGGTCTCCCTTCATTAGTGCTAAGCGCCTTTACCGGGAGGTCCCAGCGCTTTTTAGGATTTTTCGTACGGTAGTATCGAGCGGTCCCGTGGATCATCTGTAGTGAAGTTTATGTTGAACTATTTGTGGGCAGAAGTAGTCCGAAATTCGCTACACTAGATGCAATAGTAACTCAGGAAATTTGAATGCAGTTTACATCTTTGTGTTTGATCATTGACAGAGGTACCCAATCATGCATTATCGAATTCGGCCATATCTTAACTAGACAAGTTTAATCTTAATCGGGCTAAGAAACAATCAAAAGCGGATATTGAACATTTGAAATTCATTTCGGTAACATAATTATATTGATTTTTTCATAGTTTTCTTAAAATGGAGGAAAAAATAATTAAACTGCTTAAATATTAAAAAGGGGAGGAAAAAATTAATATTTAATTATATTACTTGAAACCTATCAGAGTATTAACATTTATAACTAAAAAGAACAGAGAATTAAAGAATAATGAATTTATTTCTCGACATCATAGAATTTAGAAAAAAAAAAAAAAGGAAGAAAATTAAAATAGAATTATTATTGATGACTAACAAATTTATAACCAACACTTTCATAAAAACAAAAAAATTGAAAAATATTTAATTACTAAAATAGAAATAAAAAAAAATAATACATCTCAGGTATATCTTTATTTATTTTTTGTTTTTAAATGATAGTTTTCGCTAGTCTAATTTTAATATTGATATTGAAATGTATTGAGGTCCCGTGGTCTTTTCCTTTTCAACCATGCAGGAGCTTTATCAGAAATATATTACGGTGACAGACAAATTAGCCATCTATTTCGTGGCAATTATAAAATAAGGTATAGGTAATGTTATTGGTAACATAATAATGAGCATTAAGCAGGACAATGTACGTATTGAAAATAACTTCAATTAAGCCCGTCGTCAGGGGAAAATCTGGGTTTCGGGGCTCAGTTAAAGCTAAATGAAAACAAAATGTATTTAAAATTTATCAACTCTTGTCATTATCATGTAGTTCGTAATAAGCTTTGTTTTCATAATAAACCTCAATAAATACTGAATTTTTAATATTAAAATAAAACATTAAAAATTGAGTAATAGGCAACCCACTGGATTATTTTAAAAGTATGTGCTTAGTTGTTGGTGCCTTATCTTAACTAGGTATGTCGAAATAATCCTGACAATGGCATTGTAAATTTAAGTTGATAAATTAATCCCGCAATAGCCCTAATGAAGACCTGCAGTGATGGTCGAAACGTTGATTATTAATGAAACGTTATAGAAACTCTTTATTAACTGTTTTCTCTAACCCCAACCCGGACCTTTTCCTGATTCACATAGCTCATCATATATTTACAATATAAAAAAAAAAAAAAAAAAAAAAAATGCACTAGAACATTTCACTTTCACAGTTCAAGTGTAACATTTCAAAAATTTTGAGATATGAACGAATCTTAGCAATAAGGTTCTAATTTATGTAGTAAATCACAGTAAAACATATGACATAAAATCTTCATAAAAAGGTCTAGGGTAAAGATGTAATTTCTAGTGGATTTATGTTTTCTTCGCAAAAATTTAATTTTTTCTCTTCATTGTAAAATTAATATTGAGCAAAACGTTCTATATAAATTATATTATATATCTATGTATTATTTAAATAAAATTGATTCTATCCAAATAAAAGTATCAAAACATTCTTTATGCTCTCAATAGCCCAAAGTTTCGGCCGATCCTGCCATCCACAGGGACAATCTTAAAAACCAATTTACACTCACATAAATTATTTAAAAAATATTTTCTGCAGGCTATTCTGTCCAGATCACTGTTTCAATAAAAAATGCCCAATTTTGTCACTATTTCATTTATATTAATCTTTTAATTATAATCAATTTAACTCTATTACTGTTTTATAGCAGTGATCTGGGCAGAATAGCCAGCAGAAAGTTTTTAAAATAATTTATGTGAGTGTAAAATGGTTTTTAGGACAATCATCCTTGAGGATGGCCGAAACTTTGGACTTTTTAGTAAGTAATGTTTTTAGACTTTAAGTTAGATACAATTTATTTTATTTAGACAATAGACAGTCTCAGGAAAGTGAAAAGAAAATATATATAAATATGTATGTATGCTATATTACAAAAAATTTATATATGCTAGCATACCTCTCATGAAATGCAATTGCCTAGCTACGTGCTCGCGGTAAAGTTGAGGTGCATCCAATGGGAAGTGTGAGGACATCCATTCAAGGCTGCTTCCTTTCATTTCTAAAGAACATAAAAATACATGTTATAAATTCATAATTAGAAAAACAAATATTTAGTTTAGATATTAAGAATTCCAAAAACATAGTAGGACGTTCTAAGACTTAAGAGTTGAAACTTGATATCAAGACCTTCCTATTTAAAGTACAATAAATATTTTATTAAATTTACCCTGAAAACATTGGCTGTTTGTTCAAAACTAGGTAATAAAAGTGGAAAGTTTAATGGATATTGTCAAGCTATTTGGAAAAGAAAGGAACCAAGTCCCATAGTAACTGAACTGAAAAAATACACCAACAAAAGTATAAAAGTACTGATTAGCTCAGGTGTAAGTATAGTATTTCAAAGGCTTATATATTATGTGAAGATATTATTATTATTGCCGCGACAGACCGTGGAGGTCCAAGGCCTCGCGCGATGTACTTAAGAAATACATCACGCGTTTTAGGACGTGGTTTTCATAGGGAGGGTTCGTCACTCCCACGCCTATTTTTGTGAGTGACACCCATTGGCTAACGGGCCTCACAAATGACCGTGGGGAGGCTGTGAGTGAGTATTGTATAATTATATGCTTGAAAAAATCCCGGATAAGGCCGGGGACTCGAACTCGCAACCTTTGGGTTGGCAGACAGGTGCGGGTTGCTACCGTCACCCCTTTATACGAAGATATATCCAATGTTGCATGAAGAAAATTTACAGCAATATACCTTTGAAAAAAAGGGTAGAATAATTCCCAAAACATAAATATTGTAATAAAATAGAGAATGAAGAAATTGTGAATGAAGCAAGTACTTTAAATTTAAAATACTACTTCCCAGAAAAAAAAAAAAAAAAGATTATTTTATTATTTTTATTATAAATTAGTACGAAAAGTTTTTTTTCGAATTTCCTTATAATTGGAGTATTATAGTGACAACTCTTAACTTAAATTGAAAATACATTATAAATATGTACAAAATTCTTTGCTATAGCTAATCATATTTTTCATGTAAGTAAATTTACCTTCTGCCGTATGGGGAAATTCCTTCTTATCTGCAGGCTTTGAAGAACTATCTTCTATCTGGAAGGAATATAAAAAAAAATTAACATATGGTTTAGAATATATTTTGAAATCTATAATTCATGGTAATTTAACGTTCAGATAAATTATTCTCGTCAAAAAGTTATTCCCATCAAAAAAACACAATTGTAAAAAAACATGTAAATAGTTAAACAAGAAAAAAGAAAAAAAAATTGGTATTATTTTTTTATTTAGCAAAGATTAAGGAAATATGAAAGAAATTTCAATCAAATTAGTTCATAAAATTCGAATTTACAATCATTCCGAGAGGTTTGATGTTTGGTTGGGTGTCATACAAGGCGATTCTTTTTTGGCCTATGTTATTTGATTTGGTACTGGAATATGTCATTAGGAAGGGAATGCATACAGAAATGGGTTCAACTCAACGTATTTGAGGAAACTATAAAAGTAAATTGTAGAAAGATTGTCCGGGCGGCGGTCAATAAAGGTAAAAATAGTAAAGACTAACTAATCATTGGTAACTAACGTTTCGTTCCCCTTTGCAGGGCTCCATCATGGCTAAATGAGGACAAAATATAAACATTGTTAAAAAATAAATTCACTGACTGATGATTTTTCATTATTTATTTAATACCAGATCGATGGGCCTACATGATTAATATAAGAGGTTCCTTTTTTTTTTTTTTTAACAATTGATTATAGAGGGGGTATAGTCTCATACAATTGCCATGTATTGACCTTTTGACAATCCTGGGTATTATTAAGGTGTTTCGTCATCTGCCCCTATACCTGGTCAGGGTATCCTTTTGGGGAGCTATTAGGGCGTCCCCGGATATGAAAACATCTCTGTTAAGTTTGTCACATTACCAGAGTACCCTGAGAAAATTAGACTGGCTAACCTTTAAGTGTCAAAACACAAAATGACAGTTTGTGATGAGGGACCAGAATCAAATTAATCAGGTGCAGGTCCTTCCTTTTTCACCTATTATCGGCCCTGAAGAAGGGGACGCCTACATCGGGAGCCTTCGGTCACCGATGGCCAATGAGAAATGAGATTCAAAGTAAGGTAAAGCCCTCAAAGGGAGAACCAAGACCAAGAAAAAGAGCACAGTTAACAGGAACGCTTAGAAGAGACAGAACCAGGCTTGAGAGGGCAGCAGAGCAAGATGCACTTCGACCAGACGAAGTCGTAAGAAGGGCCAAGAGACCTGGACATCCCTTATGAACAAGAAGACACCTACGGAACTACATCCCACGGCATGAATCAGTATCTATTAACCAAAAATGAATTATGTAATAATGTATATTTTATGGCAACCTTTATCTGATTCATTATAACCATTTTAATCATAGTAATAAATTGTGAATAAATAGTTAATTTCTTTATGTAGTTTATATACTATTATATAACCCAATATACCACTCTTTATTATTATATATAACTAATGGTAAGGTAATAAATATAAAGGTATTTAATTAGTAAACTGGAAAACACACAAATAGCCTTTGGAAATAATCCAATTATAATAATAGTTTTTAGGAATCAATATATAATTAATTAATTAACTTATTTTTGGATAATAGCCTTCAGCGATGGCATCCCGATTAAATCTCCATAGCATAAATAGCACAATAGACACCGCTAACTATATACAATGTTATAAATAAAACAAAAGAATAAGATAAAATGAATAGATTAAAATAATAATTCTTAATAAAAGATAAATATAAAGTTAGTATAACAAAAACAATGAAATTTATAGATTTAACAAAATAAATAATTGATTTCTAATGGGAAAAAAATAAGCGAATTTAAGAAAAAGATGAGGAAAAAAAAAAAGAAATTAAGATAAAATAAAATTTTATATATAACTGAACTGATAAATATGGAATTTATAACAGAATGTCCTGCACCAGCCTAGCCTTCAGTCTTCGGGTTGTGGTTAGGTTTCCCAAGTTGTAGGTCACTGCTCCTTTAGGTAACTGAGAGTGGAATGTCATGAAACTGTTTTTGATGAAATTCTCTATTGTCTCTATTTGTAATTCCCTATGCAATTAGGTGCTTCTAACAAACCAAGGAGCATCCACTTCAATTCTTACGACATTATTTTCCAAAGATAGTAATTATTTCTTTTCGTAATGGTTGGCTCCCCAAACTTCACAGCCATACATCAGCAGTGACCTGAGAATGATTTAAAAATAAGAATAGCTGTTTCAGATTTTAATTTGGATTTTTTATTTAGGATAGGATATAGTATGCTCGTTATCAATTGCTTTTTAAAAAAGTGTTTTTAATTTTTAGTTGATGTTTAAAAGCTATTGAATCTAAACAGGGCTCATATTTTAGCAAATTCACTCTACTTTAAATTATGTTCTATTAGGTTTTGTTTTAGTAATATAGGTAGTTTTAAAGATACGGAACTTCAAATGATAAATTATGTTTGTTAACGTTTTGAAACAGCCACCATTTTTTTTTATCGAGGTGAAATAACTGACGTTTTTTCACCAGAATCTTGGACTATGACTGTCAGAGTAATAGTAATCCTAAATATAATAATATATACTACCATTCCTAAGGCCACTTGAAGTCAATGTGCCAATATTTTCATTTGGTAACGTTTTATACTAATGAAATCTCTTTCAGTTGAAGCTCCACATTCGCAAAGACCAATAACGTCAATATAATATTTGTCTAAAATATCCATCAGTTCTGTAAGTTTGTAATATGTTGGACCTCTAGCATTCCAAAAAATAATTTTGAGCTTGGAGTTGTCGTGACCTTTAAATATTCTGTTTGCATTACGGTTAAGTACCGTAGTCATCATATTCACTGGGCCGTTATGGCGAGAGTTACTGCTCATGTAGCAACTAACCCTCCTTTTTTAAATTTACTTAATTACATATAGCTCTGCAGTGGACACCAGACCATGTTGGTAAACATCATAATGAACAAGCTGACAAGTTAGCTAAGCTCGGTTGTGCGGAGTTGATACTATAAAAATAAGGCTGATGCCTGTATGACCACTTTATTACAGAACAGCAAAATACATTGTATGTCCTTAATAAAAACAGAGGACAAATACCAGACTCAAAGTTCAAGCGAAAGGTAAGAAGTGGGAAAACCTATTGAATGAGGATGAACGAATCTCGGACAATCTTAGGAGATCACAGTAGGTCGCTTCTTTCCGCCTATTGCCAGGACATGATCATTCCCCAAAACACCTCCTTTGGATAGGCAGCGCAGATGTAACATGGGTGGCATGGACGGGAGGAGTATTTAGACGTGTATTTTCCTCAAGAATACACAACAGAATACAAACCAACAAGGAAAAAGTCAACTTATAATGGGGTGCGAGAGGGAAAATGGCATTGAAAAAAAAATATATACATAAACATAGTATAATTAATACAATAAAATGCCGAAAAAGGACATAATTATGATTTTCAGAGTTACTTTAAATAGTTTAACAGCAATGTATACTTGATGTATACCAAAATGAATTTTAGGTGTAATCAATACAATAATAATACTTTATTTATTCTGGGACGAGTCCCTTTAGAATAATACAGGAAAATAGACAGATGAGGGCTGACGAGCCTCACAGATATTTGAATAAAAATATAAAGAGATATAAATAGTCGCTATTAAAAAATAATTATAAGTTACTTTCTCACATTAATCAGTTGGACAATAAAAAAAAGGAAATTAAAAAAATAAAAAAGAAAATTATGTAAAAATAGTTGATGTAATAGTTTCTATACATATTTACAATTTTATGGGGTCTGGATGAATAAAATATTATTGAACAGGCGGTACATAAATATATTGTAAATGGATAGCGCCAAGAAAAATTGACTTACAACATTCGAGTAATACTTCCATGGAAATGCTTATCAAACAAAATAATTTTAATAAAGTGACAGGGGTTGCAAAAATAGATAATGGATTGAAAAATGGTCAATGATAAAAAGGGTGAAACTTTACAAGATATTGAAAATATAGATATAAGATAAAATAGTTTTAATTAATTATAGTTTGAGCAAGTATAATTTTATATTTGTGCAAAATTGGTGTAATACGGTCCTAAGTAGTTTTTTTTCCCTAAGTAATTCTGATTGATAGATAATAACAAAAAAATATTTTATTCTGTCAATTGAAATATTTTGAGTTGTAGTTACAGTATAAAAGTTATATTTTTTATTCATTGATAAATATTAAAATCTACTACAATGTTGGGCAATAAGTAATAGTATAATAATAAATCATAAATGGTCACATTCATACTAATATTTAAAAAATATATATATAAATAAATGAAATAAAGTATAAACTGAGTTATTTTTATTATTATGGTTTCTAGTTAGATTTCAATTGTACAATTTTGTTAATTTCAAGGGATCTTGTTTCTATTCAAAGCAAAATAATTTGAAAATTGAAGGGAGATGTTTACGAAACACCAGCGGAGAGAGATGCCTTACAGAGGGAGCTGACTACGCGTGAAATGGATCCCCTAAACAAAGCGGCAGTCCCTTCACAAAATAGAATCAGGGACGTTATTTTATTTAATAGGTTTCACTGCTGGTTATTTAGTTGCTCGCGACTTCCTAATCTTCTACGTGAGCTATCGTCCGGGTGAGGGACATTTAGGCCCTAGCGCACGTCGCACTGAGTGATGTCCCTCCACTCATCTCAAGGCTTTATCCCGCTCCTCAGGGGGCAATTCGCATAGTGTACATCTCATGCCAGCTCTCTGCTGGATGGAACCTCTTCTTCAGGGTCCAATCAGGATGAATATAAATCAAATCGTTTATTGGTCTAATTTGGTATTGGCACAAACTCCTAACGTCTACAGTGTAAAGGCATTAGTAACACACAATTTTTGGACATTTTAAAATTAATGCTCAAATATTAAGGATGTTGAGGATCTAGTTACTATTATAGACCCACACAATGTAGCGGTTCCCTAGAATTTTTTGCAGTACCTTTCTTGGGCTAAAACATTTCGTGGCTTTCTTCTTGGGCAAAAAAAAAGTCGAGGTACTCTTATAGGGTTGAACAAAAAAAATATTACGACCACTACAGAGTAGCTGAATGTGTAAGAAAAAGGAGAAAACTATGCACAAGATATTTTCTAATTATAATAATATTTTGAGAAATTAGCATTTGGTTTTGGGATCCCAGGCATATGATTGGGACACTCAGTTTGGAAACGACCAGCATAATGGAACCACCTTGAACTAGGATCACCAAGGAAGTTTTTCTTGTAACTGGAGCTGGTTACCCATTATAATATCTGGTACATGTGTTATAGTACCCGCTTGGTTAATTAGATTCCTACTAATCACAAAGTTTAACAAAGTCAGACTGAAGAATGAAGGGCTAAAGGCGAAACGGGAATCAATGTTAAAAGCAATAACACTGAACGTTCTCTATAACAAGATTATTATAGAGTATTTTTCTTAACTAGCCGAAACCACTTGGTAATACTATTCCAAGAACATTCATCATTTGTCCTTTATTCTATCTTATTTTTTAGGTTGAATTCGGATCTACATATGTTAATCAATGCATTGCTTTACTTCGAATTTACCAATTTCAAAGTATAAATTAAATAAGGATAAAATAAAACAAATATTGTCAAACATACTCCTATATTTTTGTAAAATGAGAAATTTAGGCTTGCAATTTTGAGAGGAAACCCCAAAACGTACAATTTTATAGAATATAAAATTAGTGTTATTTAAATGCTTTTTCATGATTCGAATTTCTGTCGACGTTTGACGGAATCTAACGCTAAGGGAACAAAAAATCCGGTCTCTAGTTATTATATGCTAATCGATTTTTTTTTTCATGAAGAATAATAAGAAAACAAAGTCGATCGTATTAAATAAGTTTAAATTTATTTAAAATTACAAAACCAAAATAGGCTTCCATTAATGTACGCCAACAAATTTTTTTTAAAAAGAAAACCAAGTAAGATTTTTTTCATCGTCTTATGAGATCCTTAAATACGTTTTTTTATACAAACCAAAAATTACATCCAAAGTTAAAAGTATTTGAACTAGATTTTTGGATTTTTTTTCTGCGTTCACGAAAATATTGTTTAGGTAATATTTTTTTATAATGGAAAAAAAGTAATTTGAAATAAATAAAAACTCAAATGTTTTATCTTATTTTACGTCGCCGGTTCCTAACTTAGGTCTGGATTATGCTATTTTGTATAGGTTAGATGGCACTGAAATTTAAGTACCTATAGTAAAAAATAATGTATTGAGTTGTAAAATAAGTTCGTAGCGTTTTTTAATATTTCAAGTTAATCCTCTTTATGTTTATAAAATCATGTTTACTTGGTCAATAATGTTTACATATTCTAAGAAAGGATTAGTTAAGGTGCTTTTATGCATCAGTTTCAACCGAGATTTCTTATCTTTAAGTGGTATATTGCTCAAAATGGAAGAAAAAAAAAATTCATTTTCGTCATTTAATGATTTTTTATTTCCGAAAAGGAAAATCCGCTGCACAGACGGTTAACAAAATTTGCAGTGTGTATGGTGATGATACCTAAGGAGAAAGCACTGTCCGTAATTGGTTTTTTTCGGTTGCGAACAGGAAATTTGGACTTGGATGACGCAAAGCCCTCCGGTCGTCCTTCAACTGTTAATGGTGGCTAAATTCAAGCATTGGTCACAGACAACCCTCACTCTACGAGAAACGCTTAACATATCTAATGTGTCTCAAATCATTTGTGTCTCCTAACTGCAAAGGCATCACGATGTCAGGTGTCTTTGCACACCCGGCAAAAATTATTGGAGTTTGGATGGGATGTGATCCTCCACCCACTCCATTCACCTGACCTTGCCCCAACAGATTTTCACTTATTTCGGGCCTTTAAAAATTCTCTTAACGGGAAGCACTTTAATTCGCTCGAGGACTGCAAAACGCACATAGAGGAGTTCATTGCGCAAACATCTAAGAAGTTCTAGAGGGACGGAATTAAAAAATTACCTGGAAAACGGTAACATGTAATAGATCAAAAGGGGTCACTTATAATTGATTAAACATATCTACAAGAATCTGAAGTTTTTATAGAAATCGCTAAAAAACGCTAAGAGCTTATTTTACTACCCAATATTAAAGTAGTATTGCCGATAGATATTTGCATAAATTAATTGTTGCCGCTACCAAAAGGCAATCCAAGGTATTCTTCACACCCAGCTATACATATAGCATACCTCCTATATGTACGAACCAAATACCCACTAAAATCTTTACAGGAGGGTATGAAAAAAAAATGCCGCTATTTAACTTAATTAAACTTAAACCTAATTAACTTTCGAATAAAAATATGTTAACGCGGAAAATTACGACGCTCATTTCTAATTCAAATCAGAATCGCATAAAATGTATTTATGTCGGTCAGTCTTTAAAAGTCATCAGATCATTCCGGGCTTAATATCGCGACCCACAATCCCCCTCATGGTAGAACGAACACAATCCAAAGCCGTAATAAAAATTGATGGAACGAGATAGGATGCAGGTTGAAAAACTCTGTTGGAGGGGGTTAAAAACGAAGTAAAATGGAAAACAGCTTTATAACGGGAAGGGGAGGGGGGAAACACGGGGTGGGGATGAAAGTGGTTTTAAAAAAACAATCATGCTGAAGCAGGAGGGAGGGATTGTTTCCCGTATTAATGGGCTAATCCTGCAGATTTAACAAACCCATCCCGAACAATATCCCCTTGTGTACTCAATTAGTTGATTACACACAAATAGGCCATTGAAGCGGTAAGGGCCCACGGCCCTGGGCTATGAAAACTACCAGGACAGCCAATTCAATTAAAGCCTATTATGTAATAGAGGCTTCATCGCCGACAATGGCCGCTTTAAAATTAATCAGCGTACTCTCTGCTCCTCCCTTCATAATTCACAGTTTCCTTTCCTACGTCCTCTTCTCTTCCTCTCATATTTTATTTATTCTATCAATTTTCTCATTCATGGACCTACCGTCCCAACCCGCTCGGTTTACCGCCCACATTGTATCCTTTTCGGTCCTGGGCATCAAATACATTGTCTTCGTTGTTTGCCGATTCATGTTTGAGTGCCGGAACTAAACGATTTAGTTTAAGAATGAGGACAAAACTTCATAGTTTTCAAACTATATTATTTAAGCCACAGGAAAGTTGTGTTTAAAATTTGCAGTTTTCGATATACTTATGGGTTTCAGAACTCCCAGGTCTAGTTCAATAGGCTGGGGAAGGAAAATCATGATATTTAACTCCAATTTTTAGTACTTTAATGAACACTTTATGTATATTTAATACTAAAAATATTAACTGCCAACCGTAGTTAGAGGAGAAAATGACAACTGCTTCAAAACGGTGCAAAAATTATTTTTTAATTCGGAGTTCCATATTTTATAAAAATACCTGCAACACTAAACTCGTAACGGAACATCCTTTAAGGTAGAGTAAATTTGCTAAAATGTAAGTTTTAATCGAATTAATTGCCTATGTCCTCGAAAGACTATATTTTAGTCATCATAATAATTGGAGAAGATGGTCGGGGGTGCGGTCAGCAAAAAGAACTTAAATAAACAAAAAAAATTTTATTCATGCCGACGTTTCGACCTGAGTTTCAGGTCTTCTTCAGGGCAGTTTAGAAGCAGCAGTTTTAGTTAGAAACCCCTGCTAACCGCCCTGATGAAGACCTGAAACTCAGGTCGAAACATAGGCATGAATAAATAATCTTTTGTTTATTTATGTTCTTTTAGCTGACCGTGACCCCCGACCATCTTCTCCAATTATTACACCTCATTATATTGTAGTTAATAATGTTTGTCTACATAAGAGCAGTATTTCCATAATATCGCAAAAAATTAAATAAAATAAAATTTTTAGTCACTTTGAAAAAATAACTAAACTATTAGAGCTCATATTTTAGAAAAAATACTCTACTTTTAATAAAATGTGCTATGAAGGTTTTTTAGTGTTGTAGGTAGCTTTAAGGAAGAATATGGAGCTCCGAATGAAAACTGAGCCAACATTTTTGGTTTTTTTTTTTTTCGAAAAAATAAACTTCAGAGGGTTGTATCTTAAATATTTCATTATGTACGGCATCCTTTGTATTTTCTAAGCAAAAACTAAACATTTTCTAAAATAAAATAGAACGCAATACATTTTGGCTTGAAAGAATTCAAAAATGAATTATTTGTAACTTTTGGAACAGCCGATATTTATTATTCTCATCATGATTAACTGGAATATAAATTCTATATAAAGTTTTAATTAAAGTAATCAATAATTGAAGTGAAATAAAATTTTCACTTCTCTTGAGGACTACTAAGAAAAAAATAATTTTTGTTCATTGGTTTGTTTGTTCCACAATTATCTTTTGAACATGTGAACCGATTTTGCTCCTTTTTTGAAAAATATTTTCTAGCGTTCCAGACGCCTTAGTGCGTAATTGGGCACACTAATTTCAGCATAAAATTTGTCTTAGATATGAAGAAATACACATAGGTCTTCTTTCTTTTAAAAATTAAAAATATTGCTTATTCATTTTTTGAAATATGAAAAAAAAAGTAAATAGACATCGACATAGTTCAAACTCGTTGCTCTTTCTCATTTATACGGTAAGGAGGCTGGGGTTTTAACTCCGTTAAGTGGATAAAGAATCCAAAATACTAAAAAAAATCCCAAAATCCAAAGTAATGTAACCCACAATTACGGTACAGATTAGAATGATATTAACATCGAATTTCAGGTACAGGTTTTGTTAGGCTTTAGTTACAAGTGGGGCGGTTTAGACAAAATAATAGACCCCTGTTTTTCTTTCCAAAATCAAACTTAAGTAGTTTGACATATTAGTAATTGAAGGAAAGTTTTTTAGTACATCAAATAAGTTGATCCATTTACATTTACATGGTTACATTTTTTAATCGGGTTATTGATCCAAGAGTCATGGCTTTTAGTGAAACTTGACCTCCACTCGTAACTTTAAGTCAAACATGACCTCCACTCGTAATTTTAAGTGAAACATGACCTGCAGTCGTAACTTTCTGTAAAACCTGACCTCCACTCGTAACTTTTTCTTTATTTATAATGAATTAAGTATTTCTTATATGCGTGATCAGACGAAGGATTTCTATTTCAGTGAGTAATCAAAAAGAATTTCTAACCAAGTAAAGCTTTGGGCCAAAGATGAGTCGTTCTGAACTGATTCTTGAAAAGAATGATAACTCAAATATTTCTTGGAAACAGTATACTTTTTCTTATAACATTAGCAATGGTTCCGGACTCTCGACCACATTTGATCTTCGCCAAAGATTCGATATTATTTATCTTTTAACGGATTTTAGAATTTTTACACGTGTTACCTCTTAGCAAGTGACTTTAACTATAGCCCTAAGAGAATTTCCCAGAAGGGTTGTATGCTTTTTAATATAGTTTAGTCAACACTTTGATTGGGGCAAGCACAAAGCAGACAAGATACAACAAAGAGCAAGCTCACGGCAACTTGTTGACGGTGTCATTTGAGTAATAGAGTTTAAACAAGGAGGAAGAGAAGAAGGGAGTTGATAAGTTAGGGACTGCTTATGGTCAACATGCACAATAAGGACATGATTGATGCCCTTCTTCCCCCGGCCCATATGTTCCCCCTCCGGAGACCTCCCCTATCCGTAGTGTCAATACATCTGCCAGGCGCTATTAATTATTTCTCTTTAATTCTCGTGTTCAACGAGCGAGTCCATCGCAGCGCGGGTCTGGTAGCTTCGGATTTCAAATCCTGCGCTGGGGAAAAACAGATTTGAAGCTTCATATTTCCATTTGAAAATCATATCACGTTTTACTATCGGTAATCACATGTTTTCATGAAGAATAGATATATCGAGAAAATTTAATTTATCGTTTTTCAAAAACTGATGATGCAGATAGTCAGACCCTCAATTTTAAAATTCCATCAGCTGTTACAAGACGATTTCTTAAATAACCTATAAATTGTTGTTCAGTCTCATTTATTCCAAACATTTTCAATGAAACGTTTATTCGACAGAGTAAAAACTACATAATATATTTTTCCTAATTCCAATAAATTTATATATTAAACTTATTTATTTATTGTTTTCACGCAAATACGCATGTCATATTTAATCAAAATATGGTTCGTAAATAAATTTGTTTAAGTTGAAATGCAGTGATTTTTTTTCTAGATTTCTAATGGGTATAGATGATACGAAAGGCACCAAATCATGACAAAATGGAAACGCAAATTAGGCTTTAGTCTCGTCTAAGGGCGACAAGAACAATGAGAACAGAAATTTTGCTGGAAAAATGGCATTTCCAAATTTTCATACCTTGCCTCAAAATAGAAAACAAAACCTTGACAAACGGCTAAAGTCCGAATGCGTTGTCTGAAAATCTGGCGTTTTCTCATTGTTTTAAGTACTTTTAAGAAAAATTTCAAATCCCAATATTTTATATTTCCGGAGAACCAGATAACCATAAACCCGCACTTGTTAGGTTAAGATAGGTTTAGATTAATTAGTATAATAAATATACCGATCGTAAAAATGTATTAGTGTATCGAAGAGTACCTCGGATTGCCATGGAAATGACCCTTATTCATGAATGAATCATTGATAAATAAATACCTTATCCATGGCAAATAGGGTTTGTCGGTTTTTAAAACCGGGTTTTAAAAACCGGTTTTTTGGAGAAAATTATGAAATTCGAAAACCGGTTTTTTAGTAGAAAATATCGGTTTTCAATTTATGAATAACACTTCGGTTGCAAGTGAGAGGGTATTTTCTATTTCGGGGAATTTTGTGAATAAACTAAGGACACGGCTAAATAGCAAATCAATAGACGTCCTCTGTTTTCTGAAATCATATTTCATTAAACAAAAAATAAATAGAATATTTAAATTTGTATTAAAATTGCCCGGAATAGAAAGTACTCGGTCCTTTGCTTAATTGTCTTTAAAACTAAAATTGATTTTAATAAGTGTGTATGAATAAACTTTATTTACTCTGGTCTTGCGGCTTTGATTATAATTTACATTATATAATACACAGTTATATATTTTCTAATTGTTTTTAATAAGTATCCATCTGTATCTAATAACATTGTTTTTAAAAAAATAATATGGTTATTATAAAAATATGAAAATATATTGTTTTTATTTATTCGAACCCTTTGCTGAATAACTCGTTTCACTATTATAAAAATATTTACATCCTTACATGTGAAAATTATGCATAAACAACAATCCTGGTCAACTATTATTTCTCTGTTCTACTAAACTGCATAAAAAATTTGTACTATCAATAAAATTGAACAGTAAATAATTTCAGTCCAAAACTGTTTTTAATCACTCTAAATTTTCTGTTAAAATTTTTTGTTCGAATTACAGAATATTCGAGCAAACAATTTTTTATAAAAATTCGAAACCGGTTTTCTGGAAAAATTACAATTCGAAAACCGGTTTTCTAAAATGACGGTTTTTGTATAAACCCTACTGGCAATATTAGGTATTAGTAGTAACTCCAGCTAATTTTTGCTCAACTCAGACCTCGGTTCACTACTGTCGGATTACGATGAAGGTTTAAAAACTTTCTCAAATCCTATATGAGTATTTCTGCGTAAAATTTGCTGTTTCAAGACCTTATATTTCAGGAGATGGAGATAGTCACTCGGCGTTTTTTGTGTTAGATAATTTTTCTTATGGATTTATTAGCTTGATGTGACTTTCTTAGGTATTCGCTACTTGCTGGTTTAGTATTCTGGTTTTACAGTTCTGGATACAGGTACCTAGTACAAATATGCCTGTTGGAAACCAATTAAGTTTTATTAATTAATTGCTTGGAAACATATCCAAGTTTTGTCAGAACTTCTATTTATTTTATTTTTTTATTATTCATTGATCAAGATTTTAGATTTTATAATCTTATTATATTTTAATTATCTTTCTTTGTTTTGTTTTTTAGCCCATATGAAATTAATTTTACACACCGTCTATCGATTGGTCACAGTCATTTTTAGAATCCAGATGTTGAATGAAACCTCCAAACAATATTGGGTGATAGGAGCGCGAAGACTAGAAACATTATTCAAGATCCTTGGAAATATTATCTTTTTTTTAAAATATTAGTGGACAAGTGAACTTCGTCGTATGTATTTTTTAATCGCAAATTTGATGTTTTGTTTAATTACTGATTATTTCGTTGTTTATTTGTTTAAATTTATTATATGAATAGTTAATGAGGTACGGAAAAGAGGCGTAGACGAGAAGTACCTCGGAAAATTTTATTGTTTAGTCAATTTGATTTGTCGCTTGATAATAAAATCCTAACTTGTATTTTTTTATTATTAGTTCTCTTTGGTTTTTTTAACACCACTTATATTGTTCATTATTTTTTTATATAACTTAAAACATTTTTGTTAGCCGAAATTAAACATTTTACATTATTTTGAGAAATTTTGAATTGCAACGTTTATGAAATTTACCATAAAAGAATTAGACAAAACATTGGTTAAAGTCTACTAACAGCCCAGATGATTGAATACATTCAAAGCATAATGTTGTATTAACTTTGAGCATTGGGATACCTCAAATAATTATTTAGTTTGGTTTAATAAGAGGCTGTGTTGGGAGGGGGGGGTCGATTTACTATTATATTATTTAATTCCAGTACTTTCTAAATTATTTATTAAAACTAAAAGAATAAGGTACCGTTTGTAATTTTCCTGAATAGAATCCATTCAGTATACCATCGGAGCAGTAATAAGGATTTTCAGAACCATTCTTTTTCAAACCGTACAAGTAAATAAAACGAATTAAACAAATCAGAGTAAAGAGACAATCGGTTATCCGAGACCTGAATTAGAAAAAGTTGTATAAGAATGGGACAGGGCAGAAATCGGAAACCCAACTCGGAGCCCACCATTTAAAAAGACTACTTACCCTGAAGGCAGTTAATTCCTGCTCCTTAATGGCTCTCGGGATTCTCCTTATGCCCCGTCACGGGCAATTCCTCTGAGTCAATCGCCATCCGGGGTAAAAAGTTAATCTAACGGAGCCCCGGCATCTGCTTCTCGCCCTGTCACCCCGCTAGCCTCCTTCGGGGCTCACTTTTTTCCAATGCTTTCCTACTTGCCTTATATCATATGCGTGGGAGTGGCTATCATGTATTGAAAAACTGTTCAGTGTTTGAAATGATATTGCTTGATATCTTTAGACGACCATTTTAGTAGGTTTTTATCAAATTAATATTTATCAATTAAGGAAAATGTATGGAGTCCAGTTATGTTACCGTAGTTTAGTCAATTCTTGGCGTCAAGTGAATATGGATGAACATTAAGTTCATATGATAGATCTTGAGAGGATGCCTCTAAACGAGCATTGAATAATTCGTTGAATGAATCAGCTATTGGAGTCCTAGGGCGATCTAAGTAACAAGTATACAAGTAAGAACAACGTAAGTTGAAGAACATGCTGCTTGGCCGAATTAACACGTTTTGGTACCCATAAAATATTTATTTAATTTATTTTATTATAACGTTTTTACTAAGATCCACCGTTTAGGATTTATAGGCGCAATCCCAAAAGAAAAACCTTAACTTCATAATTCGTTACTTTATCAAACTAATTAGCTGCTTATTAACCATTAAAGGATGCTGAATTCACCACTAAATTTGTTTACTTTTAAGGTTGGAATCATATAAAATATAGTACTCAACCTGGAAACTAGTCAAATATCCAGTATCAGTGATGTAATATGCACTTTTGGTAAGATACTGATTTTGGTTCATATTGGGCCATTTAGGACACGAGTGTGGCCTTACCTTAAAAAATATAATCTTTCCGCAAAGGTATATGTACATGATATGCAGAGGACTTTTTTGGAAGGGGATCTACCGTGGATACCAAATAGATTGCAACATTAATATTAATTTTTAGTGTATGACACACATTTTTGTTTGAATTGTACGTAGGATTAAATAAACTTAAAACATTTAAATTTAAAAAAGAAATGTTCTAGTTCTAAGAAATAGTGTATGTAGGTGAGTCCTTTATGCAGGTATGTAATATGGTAAAAAAATCAACAAGCGGGTTAATAAAAATTTTAAAATTTTTTAGTGTATGAAGTTGAATGAGAACTAATTTTTTTGTTCAATACACTATACGCAACAACATAACAGTTAAATCTTGGGTACTATTAATTTTACATCTCCAATAGAATACACCCTATTTCATTTAGTACAAGAGCCGGTAACAAAAGAAGGCAGTTATCTCACCCCAAGTTTTGATTACTTTAATGAAAACTATGTATAATTACTAGACAAAACTGATAAATCCGTTAAGTATAGGAAGGGGAAATAAAATATGGTAGCTGTTTCAAAACCTTAAAAAAACATTCATTTTTCATGCGGAGCTCTATATCTTAAAAACTACCAACAACACTAGAAAATCTAAAAGAACATTATTTAAAGTAGAGTAAATTTGCTAAAATATGAGCTCTAATAGAGCTATTAACATCCAATATTTCTCAAGCCTTTTGAAATATCAGTAGTTAGTTAATTTATATCGAGATATCTATTTCTCAGGAACTATGTGACGAACAGATGTCTATTAGCACTCAAATTAAAGCTAGTTTAATGTACTATAAAGTATTTTATGGCACTTATCTTCGTAGGGATAGTAGTTTTTATAATATTCACATATGAATATAAATTTGGCAAATGAAAATTTGTCCGAATAACTATAAATCAATTAATTTTAGCATATTTCAGGAAAACTACAACTCCTACGTAAATAAACGCCATAAACTACTTTATAGTTCATTAAATAAGCTTTAATTTGAGTGATAATAGACATCTGTACGTCAAATGGTTTTTGAGATATAGATTTTTCAAAATAAATTCTACAACTACTGATATTTCAGTACTTTCCATACAACATTTTTATGAAATGTTGCTTTTTAAAAAGCTATATTTCGAGAACTATTAGGGCTTACATTTTAACAAATTTACTCTATTTTAAATGATGCTTTCTTAGATTTTCTATTGCTGATAGTTTTAAAGATATAGAGCTCAGAATAAAAAATTAATTATTTTTAAAGTTTTGAAACAGCCGCCATTTTTTATTCCCCCTACCTATACTTGGCATGAATATTGACTAGTAATTATACCTAGTTTTCAATTAAGTAATCAAAATTTGGGGTGAAATAACTGCCTTTTTTCTCCTCTTGGGCTCTTGTACTAATTGGTCCAATTTGTTTCATTCTTCCTGTTCTATTGCTCGGTAAACGAAAACATAGGAATGAAAAAAAGCACAAGGAATTCCTGGTTCACTAAAACAGCTCAACAATTAAATAAAATTCCATGACTACCATGATTACTTGTCACGACAAGGAAAAACAAATACATCGAATCTGATTAGTCAGATTGAGGCACAGATATAAATGTATTTTGACTGGATAAATTAACAAAATATATTTATACACGATAATGCATTTAAGCAATGGATTAATCTTTTTGGGAATCCGTATATACTACGTCAGATCTATTTAATCGGCGGTCATCGATAAGGAAGCTCTTACCACTCGGGGAAGTGGTTTGTGATTGGACTGGAAGCAAACAGAGGAGCTGTTTATGGGAACCAATGTAATTGCCATATTGAGCGATAACCATTTAATCTTGATTTCCTTCTTGGGGAGTGGGAGAGGGTGTTATTAAATGCAGACGCCGCGTGCCGAGTGTTGGGTAACCTTTTACAATGATTACGTTATTATGTTTGCCGCCGCCATCAGGTGACAGTACTAGACAAAGGGTCGGTCGATTGTCCATTGTCATGTCTTCTAGTAAATACCTCTCCACGGCGTCCTTCCCTTCCATCTAGGTCGCCTCAGGATCCAGTCCATCTATTTATGTTTCATGCCAATGGACGAATGGTGTCACCAGGCAAAGAATTAACAGATAACAGAAATAAATCGATTAGATCCTAAATATCTCGACGTATTTGAACCAGATGTAACATTCATGTAGTTACCACATTTTAGATTCAATCATAGTTTCTAGTTTTTTCAATTTAAATTTTTTAAAGTCCATGTGTTAATAGAACAGGAAAGACGAATAATCCTACAGATTACCAAATTATTCTAGTTTGAGAGGGAAAGCCGAAGTTCATTACCTTGGTTCGCTTCAACGTAAAAGTCGACCTGCCCAGGCCGTATTCCAGCAGCTAAGGTTGGGCCTTTCGGAGAACTTATGTTGGACAGCCCGGTTTCTTGTTTAAAGTGAATAGTAAAGATATAAATCTTATTTTCTGTAAAGAATTTTGTCGCTATTCCTGAATTTATGTTGCTACTCAATTATCGCCAGTCTCTTCCAGGCCCTTCCATTGTTTGTTGTAGCCACAGAAAATTAAACATTTTTAATGTGATCCAGAGATTTCAAATAAGTGATGGTTAAGTAATAAATTGATCATTGAATCAAAAAAATTATTATTAATGGTTGCCATAATACATTTTTGATATTTTCTTAAAAATAGACACTCAGATTCAAGAGCAATTGAACGCTTAAGCAACTTTTTTGAGATAACATTTTTTTTTTTTAATGTATCATTCGTATATATTTCGTTCGGCATAGTACCACTAATCAAATTCGTGTTCCAGTTTAATAGTTCGATCCATTAAGCTGATTTTATTGAAAATTTCAAAAATTTTGCAGTCTAGTATCTACTTGATCCCATATAGATTTTATCGGATTCTTTCCACATATGCATACACGTATTTTTCTCAGCATACATAAGTTTCATGAACAGTCCGAGTGATTTCACTCAAATTGAGAAGATATTTGGGCGTGAGTTCAAAAATGATCTTGTGTAAATTTTGTCAAATAACTTCTATTGATTTCGCTTACCTATACGCAAATGTATTCCCATGATACAAAAATATTTCTCATTCGGTATAAAATTTGTGGAAAGTTGAAAATTAGCATTTACTAGGTCTTTTATTAATGTTAACAAGGTCTAGGCCAACAAGTTCCTGTAACGTAGGCGCAAACGTATTTTCCTTGAAAAATATATTTATATTTGAAAAAGGCTCGTCTGATTTTGTTTTAAAATCCTAAAATTCTAAAATAGGAGATTGGTGTATTATAAAATCCATTAATAAACAATACGCTTCTATTAATAAATAATACGCATTATATATTATAAATTTTATCAAATTTCGTCCACCAGTTTTGCTTACCGATATGAAAAAATAATTTCCTGGATACTCCTATGTTTCTAAACCCCTGGTCCCATAGTAAGAAAATAAAAAAGATATGAATTAATCAAGAAACTATACTCACACAGTACCTTGATATACAATTTGTATATTGTATATAAAAGCTTGAGAAAAAGGTGCAAAATCAAAAGTTAAATTTTCTTAATTACTGAATAATAACAATTTATAAACATATTACAAAAAAAGAGGAAGTATTATAATTTTTAATTTTGTAGATTTAAATAAAAATATAAACCCAAGGGTTTCGGAGAAAAATGAAAGACAATTTTGTCACTTTTTTGCGATAAAACCTTTAATTTGCTAGAACAAAATACATCTTTCATAAAAAAAAATTTCCCTAATTGAAAAAAAGTTCAATTAAATTTCAAGTGCATTCACGATTTATGGTTTTCTATTTTTCAAGATGTTCACTTTATTATTTTTTTTAAAATGTTCTTTATCATTTCCTACTTTTTCCATTGATGCCAAAAAAAAAAAGAAACAATCTTTTGTACCGTTACGAGTATCAGAAAAATAGGTAAATCTCTAAATATAATCTTCAGATAACAACTTAAATATTTTTCTATGTATATATAAGTTTTTATTTCGTAAAAAATAGTAAGTAGAATAATTATTATATTGTTTTGTTCTATGCCCTTATAAAATTCATTTTTCATTGCTATTTATTACTCATAACTATTTACATTTTGGTAATAAATAAACTAAAAAAAAAAAAAACCCAAAACCATTTTTAAGATAAAATAAAATATAGATCATTATTGATGAATTATACAGCAATATATGTTTAGCTATCTTATGTTTACATCTATGGGTCCTTGTTTTCAAGATAAAAAAAAATTACGGGTCAATTTGTAGATATATTCTTGCACAGTGTCTATATTTAATTAAGAATACAGCTTAGTTATTCTTATGTAATATTAATGCATCTTACATAATTCTCGTTCAAGACAGGGTGGTTTAACATACATTTGTCCGTAAAGTGATAACTAAGATAAAGGCATAAACAGCTATGGTAGTTTGAAATAGGATTACATTTATTTAGTGGGGCAAGAAAAAAACAACTACCCTTTTGTGTTTAATCTAAAGTTAGAGTGGAACAGTACCCCCCACCGCGCCCTTAACGATGATGATGCTCCAGTTAAACAATGAGCCGCTGGAGCCCATAAAAAGAGAGGGTGACCTCTAAGTAATGATGTAGAGAACTTAATCATGATCTTAGCCTCTGTAAGGAGGAAATGTCACCTCCCGACCTTTCCTTCCCCTTTCTTGTCCCTCCCTTCGGGCTGCCGGACCCTTAATTGTAAATGCCACTCCAGATGTGTTTAATCCCTTGTCCAGTCTCCAGAGGGCGGTGGGCAATCTCTTCCATTACACACTCCAGAAGAATGGGTTAATTCTCTTCATTTGCTATTGGTTTTTGGGTCACATTGTCGGGGAGTCTACTTTCAAGGAAAATCTATATGACAGGAATACAGAAAATTGTGAAAGGATCTCTTCTGCGATTTTCAACAAATAATTTTTAAATTTCGCTGTTCCCTATGGATGAAGAAAAGTTCGTGACGGATTTATTTTGATCAAATGACAAATAGTTCTAAGATCTAGAGGTTTTTTCTCGTTATTTCATTTTAAAACAGATTATTCCTTTATTTATAAGAGTCTGTGAAAATTAGGATTATTGATACCGGATTGAAGAGTGAAGTGGTTTATTTGATAATTCACATTTTAAAATTTAAAAAAATATTTCTTAATAATAATAACTGGTCGATTTGAAGGGATAAACTCGCATTTGAAACAGTAATCTTAATTTCTGTAAAGAAAAGAAAAATAAATACGATTTATTTGTTAGCCAACATTTTATAACCTGTACTGGCTATGTTAAAAAATAATAACTTGTCGGCATTTGATTCATCGGGCCTACCTCTTTCTGGTACCATTCGTTACCGAACTTTGTTACCAAGGTAGCCAAAGGTTTGTCAGTTGGTAAAAAAAAGTCATAGTGCTTCACGATTCTTGGATTCACACGATTGCCAAACAATGTCTAATTCGCGCTTATGCAAGCATGTGAATGGACTACTTGGCTTGGCTGGTGCGAGATGGCCTGGATTTGTAACTGAGTGTCGGATTTTGAGCAAAAATCAAAGGGCACTTGTGCCGCTTCCACACGTTTGTGTTCAATTAGCATTGTTTTAGAACTGCCAACAGATAAATGATTGTGTTTTTTGTGTTTTAATTTATTAAAGAATTTTCCCAACCTTTGGAGTGTCGGTTTTCGAACAAAAATCAAAGGGCACTTGTGCCGCTTCCACACGTTTGT